>NC_139353.1:87921739-88038739 GCF_055883805.1 Amblyomma maculatum | reverse complement strand
CATGGAGCTAAATACATTTCTGTCATCGATTTACGGTTCGGATATTGGCAGATCGCTGTTGACGAGCAGGACCGTGAAAAAAGAGCCTTTGTCACGCAAATGGCTTGTACCACTTTAAAGTCATGCCTCTTGTTATCTGCAATGCACCGGCGACCTTTGAACGAATAATGGACTCCCTTCTTTGCGGATTTAAATGAACAACCTGCCTGTGCTACCTCGACGACGTCGTCGTTTTCTCGCCGACTTTTTCTTGCCTTACCAGTATAGTGAATGTATTCCGTACAACCGGCCTCCAGCTCAATTAATCGAAATGCCAGTTTGGTCGTAGCCAATTCGCCATTCTTGGAGAAATGGTTGACGCCTCCGGCGTACGACCTGATCCGTCTAAAATTCAAGCCGTTAAAGACTTTCCGCGTCCCCATTCTTCGAAAGATGTGCGAAGTTTGGTCGGCCTCTCCTCTTACTTTCGCCGCTTTATCAAAGCATCTGCCCGTATCGTTCGTCCTCTCATGGACCTACTTAAGAACAACACCGCTTTCACGTGGGGCCCTGACCAGCAAAGTGCGTTTTCAAAGCTTATGAGCTCTCTGACGTCTTCACCCTTGTTGGCTCATTTCGATCCCTTAGCTTTAATTGAAGTTCAAATAGACGCCTGCGGGTATGGGATCGGTGCAATGGTGGTTTAACACCAACATGACCGCGTCATCGCACATGCTAGCCGCCTTCTGTCCAGCGCCGAACGGAATTATTCGATTACTGAGCATGAGTGTCACGCCCTTGTATAGGCTGCCGCTAAATTCTGACCTTCCTTATACGGCCATTCTTTCTCAGTTGTCACTGACTATCACGCGCTTTGCTGGTTGTCTTCTCTGAGAGATTCCTCCGGCCGACTTGGTTGCTGGGCTTTGCGCCTTCAAGAATACTCCTACAACGTCGTTTACAAGTCGGGGCGTCTTCATCAAGATGCCGATTGTTTTATCTCGCTATCCTGTAGAGGCCCCTGATCTCGATGAAGCAGGGGCAATTCCTCGTGTCGTCGCCCTCTCCAATCTCAACAACATAGCTGGCGAGCAGCGCAACGACCCATTTTTAAAAGCCATCATTGAAGGCCTGGCATCTGGAAGAACAGATTCTTCTCTACAGCGTTTTGTTGTGCAGGATGGTATCCTCTACCACCGTAACTGTCATAATGACGGTTCTCCCCTCCTGTTGGGGATTCCGAAAAAGCTCTGCTGCTCTGTTAAAGAAGAACTCCAAGACCTGCCCACAGCTGACCATCTGACCAGCTGACCAAATGTGTTTCTTAAACGTTTTGCGGCGCAATTATCCGAGTTTTTAGCAAAAATTTTTCAAGTTTCTTTACTTTCTGGTGAAGTGCCGGAAGACTGGAGAATGGCCCGTGTTGTTCCAATTCATAAGAAAGGCGATAAGCTAACCATTTCTAATTACCGTCCAATTTCTATCACTTCTTGTTGCAAGTTATTAGAACACATAGTCTCTGGTTGTCTTAACTACTTTCTAGCTGAAAATAACATTTTATCCTCCTTGCAACACGGCTTCAGAAAGGGTATGTCCACTGTCACGCAGTTGATAACAACAGTTAATGAATTTCAAGTAGTTCTCGATAAATCTTGGCAGGTTGATGTCCTCATTTTAGACTTCTGCAAGGCCTTTGACACAGTTTTCCATAGTAAACGCATTTATAGATTAGTAAGTATCGGCGTCCCTAACTACCTTGTTAATTGGATTAATTGTTATCTTACATACAGGAAACAATACGTAGAGGTTAATGGTTTCAAATCAAACGAGCTTCCAGTCACAACAGGTGTACCCCAAGGGAGCGTGTTAGGACCGCTGCTTTTCATAATTTATATTAATGATCTGTCTGTTTCTCTTCCTGATAATGTCTCTTTAAGGCTTTTTGCAGATGACTGCATATTTTTAAGACCATAAATGAGCCCAACGATCACTACACCTTGCAAAACTCGCTATTAGCTGTTCACCAATGGTGTCTTAAATGGGACATGAAATTAAACCTCGACAAAACAGTCCTATTGCGAATTTCACGTAAAAAACATATCAGTCATTTCTCTTACAGCCTGCTTAATCATTTAATTGAGGAGGCTACACATTATAAATATTTAGGGGTAACCTTAACTCATGATTTAACTTGGTCTTCTCATATTTCCGACATTTTTTCCTCCGCATTTTCCAAGCTGTGCTACTTGAGGCGGAAACTTAATGATGCTCCAAGTAAACTCAACCTTCTTGCATACACATTATTTATTAGGTGTAAATTAGACTATGCCTCAGTTTTATGGGATCCTTATTTAAAAAAAGACATACATAAAATAGAGATGGTGCAAAGGAAAGCGGTTAGGTTCATTTACAGTAAACACAAGAGGTCAGACTCACCTACTACACTAATGAAAGCTAAC
Source organism: Amblyomma maculatum (assembly GCF_055883805.1). Lineage (NCBI taxonomy): Eukaryota > Metazoa > Arthropoda > Arachnida > Ixodida > Ixodidae > Amblyomma > Amblyomma maculatum. Next base: position 88,036,301 of record NC_139353.1, on the reverse strand, counting down.
CATATTCCACTACTTGAACTACGCAGAAAAATGTCCCGTTTATTGTTTATGCATAACCTCTTAACACACAAATTAAACATACCTCGCCCAGAAATTCTTAAACAATTTTCGCGCAGGACACATCATTCAAGAAATAACCTGCTCGAACCCATTTTTGCAAGGACTAACTCTTTCAAGCACAGTTATTTTCCACGGACCATTTCCGACTGGAACTGTCTTCCTGAGGCCATTCTCCAGTCTTCCAATTTCATTAAAGCTCTAGAGTTGCATTTTTTTTTATGATACAGTGTTGTATTTTGTTGACTTGTTCATTTACTCTAATCCCGTGTATTGATTTTTATTTTTATTTGTTGCTTAAATGCCTTGTATATCCACTCCTGCCTGGGCCAAAATATTGGCCTGCAGTATTTTGAAATATTTTGAAATCTCGGTGTGTCTCGCACTTACCACCGGATACGGTGTCGTTTTTTTTTTTGGCCGGGACTTTACCGCGGCATCCGGCACTACATCATAGCCTGCGACACGTTTCAGCATAGGAAAAAGCCATCGCGGTCACCAGCTGGCCTTCTCCAACCTTTTGACGTTCCCTTGGAACAAACTTATTGTGTTGGGCTTGACCTTCTTGACCCTTTCGCGACATCATGGTCGGGTCACAAATGAATCGCACTGGCAACCGATCATAGATGACAGTAATTGAATTACAGTAATGAAATTACTGTAATTTAATTACTTTTATCGGTAATTTGTAATGTAATGAATTACTTTTTCAGGTTGGTAATTTAGTAATGTGATGAATTGCTGTTGGTAGTAATTTCATAGCAAAAGTAATTAATTCCTTTCAAAATTACATTTGCTAAAGTGCGCAGCTACTTTTTTAATAGACAACAAAGTAATGCCGCGAAAGCAGGAACGACGTGCGGCAAGCCGAAGCCAGCGTAACAGATCGGCAAAAGGCGATAGAATCGAGCAGAACAGCGTGTCTGAGACCTCGTGTACAGCCCGGGTCACTTAGTGCGGCTATCCCATGACAACCATTCTCCAAGCAGCAGGATACAATGAGTCAAGGGAATGCCGAAGGGAGAGATGGTGCAAGAAGACTGGAGTTGAAAACTAGTTGGGAGCGCGGCGCAGTGGCACTCCGTGGCGTCGGCTAGGGCACAACGCGGTGCCTGGTTACACTCGTCACCTCAGGGCGAGGGAGGATTGGGGTGGGAAAATATAGGTGGAAGAGTCCATAGCGTGAGGAGCCGTGGCTTGAGCATTACTGAGCAGTGAGCACAAGGTGCCGACGTCGATTCTTGGAACTGCGGAAGCAATAAATAAGCTAGCTTCTTCGGGCCCTTGAAATGGCGGAGCCGGCTCCGGGCCAGCAAGAAGCTGGGTTCGCCGGTCATTTCACGACCATTCGACACTGCTTCTGCTTTTTTTGCGGTTGTCTTGTTCTGGTAATGGCCAGTGCTGTAGGAAAGAGGGAAGGAATAGGTCTCTGGGACGAAATTTGGCAGGAAGACGAAAGAATGTGTGTGCTTCGTGTCTGGAAAACAAGTTGTTTTGTTCAGTGGCTTTACTTAGTTTTTACATGGATGGAAACTAGAAAGTAATTTAAAAGTAATTGAATGACTCAGTAGAAGTAATTGCAATGTAACTTCATTACTTTTTCGGAGCAGCAATGAGTAATGTAATTTATTTCCTTTTGAAAAGTAATTTTGCCATGTATGCAACCGATATGCAACACGCTATGCCATCACCCGAGCTTTACCCACGAGCTGCGCTACGGATGTCGCTGACTTTCTTCTACACAGCGTCGTTCTCCATCACGGCGCTCCTCGTCAATGAATCACCGACCGCGGGCGCTACTTTTTGTCCCGAGTTGTTGAAGCCATCCTTCGTTCATATTCTATGAAGCATAAGCTCGCGACCGCGTACCATCCTCAAACTAACGCCCTTATTGAGCGCATCAACCGCACACTTACGGACATGTCATCTATGCATGTATCACCTGATCACCACGACAGGCACTTCGCGCTGCTATATGTGACTTTTCCTTACACTTTTTCCACGCACGACAGGACGGGTCATTCACCCTTCTACCTGCTCTTTTGCAGGCATCCCGTTTTACCTCTGGATACGCTGGTTCGCCTGCTGGCAGCCCCATAACTATACCTACGCACTTGACGCCATTGCGCAAGCCACTGAAGCGCGCCAAATAGCCAGTCGTCGGCTCCTCGCCTCTCAGACTTCTCAGAAGTCTGCCTACGATAGGCGACATCGCCACGTAACCTATGGCCCTGGGTCCTTGGTTTTTTTATGGTCTTCTGCACGCCGCATTGGTCTCTCGGAGAAGCTTTAGTTCCCCCATAGTGGCCCTTATCGGGCAGTGCGCCGAGTCAATGATGTGACGTATGAACTTGCCCTTCTTGTGCCGGCGTCCTCCTCCTGTCGCCCCGCTACCGATATTGACCATGTTTTGCGCCTAAAGCCATTCGAAGACATGCCTTCTGTGCCAGTTTAGCGCCGGAATGACACTTACACCACCGGGGGGGGGGGGGGGGGGGGGGGGTTGTCATTTACGCGATGACGATGACGAAGTGTTTATTCTCCTGCCTCGCGGAAGAAACAAGGTGATGACGAAGTGGGACTGGTTCCGTGTTACTGCTCGCTGGTATGCCAGTTCAGGCTGTGATGTATATATACTGTAATTACATCGAGTTTACACTTACCAATATTTCATTAAAAAACCCAAAGTATGAAAGCTTCCAATCCAACAGACCAGGTTAATTGATAGAGATATCAACGCTAGTCAATAAGCGCGAAGTGACACATATAGGATAGTATACCATGGAGAAAATTGAGCATGCTGTAAAGAACGGGGGAAGCCTTAAATTAGTGAAGAAATTGGGCATAGGCAAAAATCAGATGTATCAACTAAGGGACAAAGCGAGCAACGTCATCAAAAATATGGACAAGGTAGTCAAAGTAGCCGAGGAGTTCTATACTGATCTCTACAGTACCAAAAGTAGTCAGGACGCTAAGGAGATTGTCAGTAGGAAAAAGCGACAGATTCCGCTAGTGACGAAGGACGAGCTTAAAGTGATAGAAGCTATGGAAAGGGGAAAAGCAGCAGGATAGAATCAGATAACTGTACATTTGTTGCAGGACGGGGGCTATCGTGCTAGGAGATCTGGCTATCCTGTATACTCGGTTCCTGGTGTAATCGACGGTAACAGAACCATGGACCTGAAAAATTACAGACCAATAATTACTGTCGCTTGCGTATAAGGTATTTACTAAGCTAATCGCTAACAGAATCAGGACAACCTCAGACAGCCATCAAGCAAAAGGATAAAGCAGGTTTTCGGAGAGAGTACTCTACTATAGATCATATCCACACCATCCAGCATGTGATAGAAAAATGCTCGGAATATAACCAGCCCTTATACATAGCATTCATTGAATACGAGAAAGCATTTGACTCAGTAGATACCTTGGCGGTCAGGCAGTCATTGCGAAATGAAGGTGTAGACGAACTGTTTCAGTACTGGAAGATATATATAGTGGCTGCTCAGCAACCACAGTTCTGCTTAATAAAAGTAACACAGTGAACGCAGGAGTTCCTCCGGAGCTACATAAACTGCAAAAAAAATTATTGAGTCTTCCAATACCAAAAAAATATAATGAGTAGAATTGACATTCCTGCACTCATGTTTTCAGCAAAGCGTAGCGGAGGATAACGATATCATACGCCCTGGAGTTTCCCGACCTACACCGAAGTGAGACACTATCAGGGTGCTTTGCATTTCTCCACCATCGGAAACTGGCTGCTGTGGCTGCAAATTGACGCCTCAACCTCAGGTTGAGCAGTCGAGCGCAGTAACCAATGACCGATGTGCGTATTATCCTTAATCTAGCGCTTCATTCTGATGTTTCATAAACTTACCTTCTGGATCAGTGTCCATATTAAATTGCAAGCTGTTTTCCCAAATATCTGTGGAAGCAAGGAGAATGCTGTATACTTTGTCTTCGGCAACATACTATACGTTCCAGCCAACACTTAAAAATATGCTAATGGAGCCAGCATTGCCGCATCTATAGACAACAACACGGGCGTATTCTAAACGAGCTTACTATAAGGCCTGTTCCTTCTATCGTCGACATTATGTGAAACACTCTTAAAGCATTTTATTCTGCTCTGTTAGCTGGCGAGCGCAAAGGTCAAAGAACCCATGGCCTAGACACTACCAGGTTAGTTTCTGAAACGGTGATAACTCATTTCCTATATCCAGCAAGCGCAGAATTTGTTTTCCTACAATTCCAATAATGAGGCAATAGGTTGCCAAAACGCTACAACGCTTAGCAGTGATACTGGGGAACACTTTGAACTAGCCGCTGTAATTCGACACACCATAGGCTTAACTTCGCACAAATGCTTTAAGAAAGAACGGCAACACCGCTGTAAATGACTCAATTTAGTTACACTAAGAGAGTGCTCTTAGAACTGAAACCCGCAGTTACAGGAAGGCGCCATCAAATGAAGTCGCATATTCATCGGTCTTCACGTGTATCTAAGGAGCTCTCTTTGTTTCTCTTTCAAAATGCAGAACATATCGCTCCGATGAGCATTCAAAACTCAATTCTTGTTTTAAAAACCGTTAGGATATAGTGTTGGTCAGGGCATTCACTTCTGAATTAGCTCTAGCCATATATTTGGTAAATAAGCCATAAGAAATTAAGTAATTGTATAATTAGAAATGTTTTTACAGCCAGAAATATGCCAGCTCTTACAGTTTGTTTCCAGAATAATGCGTTTCCATTTAAAGATTCGAATTTCCGCAATTCTTGACATGGATTGATTAAAGACCGGGTAGATTTCTATAATGCCTCCCGATATTTTATTTACGAGCAAAATAAATAAAATTTTCGTTTTAACCCTATAGCGTTACATTACACATTACTCACAACCTGCGGCGTCGATGTCGGCTTCCGCATTGTGAGAGAAAAATAACGCGCAAGGATACCACTGACACAGCGAGAGCCGATTCATCGGTAGTGTGTTCTCCTTAACGAGACCATAGAGTATTACAAAATTCGTGCGAGCTGCCAAATCGGTTTCCTGGCTAGAGATGCGAAAGTGAAATAAGAATAAGAACCCTTTTGTAAGCTGGTAGAACGAAAGGAAGAAGATGGTTTGCACGGTATAAAAAATAAGAACTGAACAAGGGTAAATAGGGTCTGGGCATACAAGTCCACTTGTATACAAGACAAGTCCACTTGTCGAAACGTTGGCTCATCTGCGACCTGAGGCGTACCCTATTTGCCCTTGTTCAGTTTTTCTTTTTTATACCTTTCGTAAGCTCTTAGATGATAAGTAAAATACGCTACTTCCAAGCTACGCATGTACTGTCAAGTCAGGTGGTCGCCTATGATCTGTAGCTGAGTAAATAGGCAAAATAGAACTACATCCCGTCCTTCTCTTGAAGGTTGCGAAAACGAATCCCCGGCTCTTTTTCTAAATTTCGCACTTTGTTCACTAGGTACCTGCTATTTACATCGGACATTGAGCTTCATTTACAATATTACAATAGGCCACACAATTAGCATTACACTTTTGTCAAGGCGGTAAATTAGTATATGATTCATGTGCAGAACAGGAGCCATTTTTTGTCACTCACATCGTAACATGCACAGGTGGCACTGAACTTCTACGAACCATTTACGATGATGAACCACCACCAGTTTTTAAAGTTCTGTTTATGAGCAAATGTCGCAATAGTTGCAGTAATTCATACAAGAAGTATTCACTTTGTAGTATTCACTTACGTGCAGGAAGTGATGCTTCGCAAAAGCAGTGCTTGTTTGCTCCACAAAATGCTCCCATAACTTTACGCCGCCTGCATTCCTCGAAGCATTTATGTTCATCATCCGGGCAGCCGTACGATTCTAAAAGAAAGTTACGGACATAAAGGTTTATTATTGAACCTGATGGTTTTTCCCGAGAGGACGAAAAAGTGAAGTTGAGATTTGTTTTGTATCTCAGGGACATTGTATCAATCTGATATTTGGATTCTTCATAAACAAAATAAAAGTAAGGAACTATAATACGCAGAATATAGTTATGTATATTACGAAATATTTTATATGCATTACTTGATAACTTCCATCTTGAAGATATTAGCTGCATAGATGCAGTGGTATAAATAACATAGTACTAAGACATAATACTTTACCATAGCAATAATTTACAGATTTGAGGAAGAAGCTATCGATGCGCTTGTGGGCTTGACGAATGACGCAAAGCGAAAAGGAGACCACCATTTGACTGGAAAGCCGATGTTGGGGTAGCCGTTTAGAGCAGAAAAACAACCCGCTGTATCTAACCGATGAAGGATATTTGCCCTAACAGCCATAATTTTCTTCATACATACGGTGTGAATGCCGCTACAAAAGAGGAGCAAATGTGGGGGAGACGTGATCACTTCCTTTAAAGATATGATGTGATAGCATGTGTCTCCCACTTGCAAAATATGGTAAATCACTTTTCGCGTTACAAGCCTGCTGCTACTCGCACACTCAGTGACCGGTTAATTTGCGCTTTTTATATCTCACGCATGCTGCTTAACATACAGTGGCAGGCTATCACTTAAAGCGCAGGTAATCTGGCATATAGAAAGCCGTTTTAACAAGCTGCACGAATGGCCAGCGCCGCCTAGGTTACCTTTATTGACTCGGAAACCAAAGTTATCGGGTTCAATTCCTTCTAACCCATTCATCTGAAATGTGACAACTGTAGTCAAATCCGCCACGTTGCGAGGTATTGTTAAGTAAGACAATCCGCCGAGCATCCAAACCTTGCTCGTATCCCCTAACAACGATCATTTCCCACAAGTTTGCTCTTAACTTGAGGCTGAGAACGCAGCCACCGGACTGTATTTTGTTATTGCTGTCGCGTGAACCTCTTATTAGTGACGCATTACATAACCCAAGCTTGGGTACTAAACGTGAGTAAGTTGCAATTATTCAAGAGGTGATAAATGTACTCTCAATAATTTGGCAAAATAGACAAGCTAAGGTGTTTATTTATTATCTTTTATTCATTTTTAAATTACCAACAATGTACATCACTATAAAACATTAAAACAATAAAATATGCACAAAAGTTAAAAACACAGTAATAATGCCAACTAATAAATCCCAGTACTATTGCTCGGCTCCGTTTGTGGGGTTTAATGTAGAGCCTTTGCCAAACGTTTAGAGCCCAGAGCCATATATTATGACTAAAATCGTGGAAATCCTAGCATTCTCCAATGCTAGGATTTCCATTTCCAGGATTTCCAGGAAGGAATATTTCCTTCAGCAAGTTTGAAAATCTTGGAATGCTTTACGACCCATATAGTATGGCTCAGAAGTAGACTGTCTGGGCTCTAAACGTTTGACAAAGGGTGTACCAACGCGAATGAGGCCGTGAGAGACGCCGTAGTGGAGGGCTCCGGAAATTTAGACCTCCTGGAGTTTTTCAACGTGCACTGACATCGCACAGCACACAGGCGCCTTGCTTTGGCGTTCATTGAAAAGCTGCCATCGGGGCCGTGGTTCCATGCCGCATCCTTGGGCACAGCTTTCGAGCGCCCCAAATATTGCCCCAACGCGGCGGAGCTCCAGTATTAGCGCCAGGTGCGCAGATATTTTCTAGAGTGATCGCTGCGAAAGACAACTACTTCCGTACCGTTTCAGACTTTTATAGTTCATTAGGCCGGTTATCTATATGGTCCTTCGCCGACATTAAATTGACCACTACGGAATTCTGCAGATTTTCATTGTTAGCCGCCCACCAAAACCTCTTGGTATCGCTGCTCCCGAATTGCTTAGTTATTTAGCAGGCACAAGTCGGGGGTCCAACAAAGAGCTTATTCAAGTGAAATCCAAGTCTCCTCGATTGTGCCTGCGGCCGTGTCATTGCCAAGTGGCGGGCTTTCATTCCGCAATTAGGTCTTGAAAATTTGGTTTGAGAGCAAGCCGTTTTATTCAGACAGCTACAGGCGGGCTCACTCCCCAGCCCGTCGCTGATGCATAGAATGTATCCCGAGACGCCCCCGACAGACAAATGCAGAGTCTGCCGAACGGAGACGGCCGGCTTCGCGCACATGCTGTGGAATTGTAGCAAGTACCAGGAAGAAGCTAAGTCTGGGAGGATCCCGCCGCGACTGGAAGAAGCCGCACGGAGCGACAATCAAGAGGAACAACTCTGGGCCGTCCAGCAGGTCATCAAGGCGCTGGCCCGGCAGGGAACCAGCGAGCCGGCCACGGTGAGCGGGGACCCAGGCCGCGCGGCTGGTGCCCAGAGGACGACGTAGGAGCGCGCGCGCAGGCCCCGAATAAACGTTTTACCAATCCAATCCAATCCGCTTGGTTTTAGAGTCTAGATTAAGGACCGACTCAGGCTGAAAGACACACCGCAGATGATGGCACGAAACTTTTCGAACACCTCGGATTTTTAATCTTGCGCTGGACACCCATAGTGCAATAGCAACTTGCTTTCCATCTCGATATCCCCTATTCTAAAGTACCTAACGTTTTCGTATCCTATTACCACTTGACCTTACCTCGTATCACATGTGAATGGAATGCCGTCTTCGTCTATCATTGATATTGTGAGGACGGGTTGGTGGGCCAGGTTTATTGAGCCCTAAAGCCCGAGTCACGCACAGAAGGGAGCAGCCCTATGTGGTGACGACGGGTATCTACAAGACAGAAGGATAAAGAGGAAGCTGCATGTGCACCGGTGTGAAAGATGAAGCGTTATATAGCGCTCATACTATTTCCCCGGGGTAGTTAAAGCAGCCAGCCTGCCGCAATTAGAACCCAGCATTGTGCCGAATAGAACGGTTTATTGCGCGAAACGTGTGCGACTTCAGTTCCGCTTAACGGCTGTCCGCAGGAAGATAAAGAGGGATGACGCGATACTTGACAGGGCACATTTATTCAAGACCTGAGTACGGACTGCTGAAACGGCTCTGGAACTTGTCAAAAAGGAGGTCAGGAGTACGTAATAATCTCCAAAGTAGCATCGCTTCCCTGGACGGGACGAAACATGGCACTGAGTTGGCGTCGTAGCGACATGTGTGGTCTTCCTGGTGGTCAAGCCAGCGACATCTAGCCACTCGGGAAATGAAGCAGTCATAAAGAGAGGAGGAGGAGCTGGTAGGTGTAGAGAAAGGGGCATCAAGAAGGGTAGCGGGAGATCGGCCGTCAACAAGAAAAACTGGGGAGTAATCTGTGGTCCCCTTTAGGGCTATATTTTACGTAACAAAAGGGAAAATTACCAATTTCGGAGTTCCTGGTTGACGCATATTGACAGCACGTCAGAAAGCCTGCAGTAGAACTTCACAGTCAACCTATTGGTTTTGGGCGATAGCTGGAGGTCATGTTGTGAAGTGTGGTAAAGGTCTGAAGAACTTCGACTACAACAGTGGACAGAAACGTCCGACGGCTGTCGCAGAGAAGCACTTATGGGGCCCATGGCGCAGTACAAGGTCTTGCAAAGAGGGCGCAACCTCAGGAGCTAAGCCATTGGGCAGAGAAGGGGTCTCAGGGTAGCGTGTTATGTGAACAACGGCGGTGACGATCGAGCGATTACCTCGTGCAGGCAATGAAAGCAGCGCACATAATGTGATGGCGACGAGGGCGGAGGGAGTGTTAGTGCAAGGAAGGGGCTGTAGTAGGCTACCGGGAGGTAAAGTCGGCCATTTGCGGCACTGGCATGGCGCACGAGAGGCGACGTAAGAGACGGCAGGCGAGGCGAAGCATCTTCTCACGCGATGGTCTATTTTGTAAAAGCCTAAGTGACCGGCTTTAGCATCATCGTGGAGGTGCGCCAGAATATAGGTGCGAAGCGCACTTGAAACTACTGGTACTCAACGGGTGCCTTCAGAGCAATAACTGTATCTGGAGAGCACTCCGTCTTCAAGTGTTAACTGTTGAAGTTGCCTACGCATCCTAGCGGTAAGAGGGTGAGAAGCAACTGTAAGACGGTGAGTTAACGAGCGGACATATGGGCCTGTTCGTTGGTGTGAAGCAAGGCATGATGAGCCGGAGCAGCATCAGAAGGTGCATTATGATGTCTGGAGCCCCTGACGACATTGGGGCGTCGATGGTGCACGTAGGAAGGCATGGAGAAGCACTACACGATCACTCTGGAAACGGGCAACGGGAAAGAGCATCGGTGTCTTGATGTTTACAGCCGATTTGCATGTGACATTAAAGATGCATTCCTGTAGATGCAGAATCTAACGGCCCAGACATCCATTCCGATTTTTGGTTGTAGATAACCGAAACAGAGCGTGATGATTGGTGACGACCGTGAAATGGCGGCCGTCGAGGGGGGTTCTGAACTGCCTAAATGACAGCAAGGCACCACTGCTCAGTGATGGTATCAGTGCGTTCGGCAGGTGTGAGAGTGGGACAGACAAAAGCAATTACTTTCTCCCAAGACGCGCTATAATACTACAGAACTACAGCGCCCATTCCAGAGCCTCTGACATCGGTTTGGACATTGCAGGCAGCAGTGTCGTCGAATTAATCGAGGACCAGGTTTGAAATGAGAGGATTCTTCAGGGTTTCAAAAACTTTCTTGCATTCTTCGAACGAAATGAAAACAGTACGGTCGGTAAGAAGCTGGTGCAGAGGTGCAGCAAAGAAAGCAAAATTACAGATGAAATGACGAAAATATGAAGATAGGCCAAGGAAACTGCAAAAATCCTTAGTCTGCTGAGGGCGAGCTAAGTTCAAAACTGTGGCAAGCTTGTCAGGGTCGGGTGGACTGTCATATCGGCTAACGAGGTGGCCCAGAATCTTGATTTCTTCTTTTGAAATATTACGCTTTTTGTGTTCAGATGGAAACCGGCGGATGATAGGGACTTTATTTCTTTATCAAGGCAGCATGAATGGTCAGACAAGTCGTAAGATAACTTTACCGGCTAGGTAGTATGAGCATGTTTTCTAATTAAGGTCTCTAAAAATAGTGTAAATGATACGCTCAAACGTAGCGAGGGCGTTCCAAAGTCTAAAAGGCATGACATTGAAATCGTAAAGTCCGTCGGGGGTAGCGAAGGCGGTTTTTTTCTTTTTCACCAACCTGCATTGAAATCTGCCAGTAACCAGAACACTGATCTAATGTGGAGAAATATGCTTCGTGAAGATAGTCGAGGGAGTCGTCAATACGAGAAATAAGATAAACGTTTTTGCGAGTGATTAGGTTATGTTAAGGGTGCGGTAATCATCACAAAAATGGACTGACCCATATTTTGTTTTAGAACAACCACCAGGGATAACCAGGGGCTGGCTGAGGGCCGAGAAATGTCCTCAAAAAGTATCTTTCACATTATCCTCAATGATTTTAAGTTCTGATGAAAGAACACGGTAAGGACGGTGGCTGCCAATAGCAGTATCTTCGGAATTGATGCGATGCTGTGCAGCATATGTTTGGCCCGGGGTCTCAGAAGAGACGTAAAAGGGGCCTTGGTGTTGGCGAAGTAATTTCGGTAACGCTTGCCAGTGCGAAGCAGGGAGGTCCGAATGGAGGGTGCCGAACAGAGAAGGAGGCATCGGAAGAAGATGCTACTCAGGTAGAGAGGGCGGCAAGGCCGATGAGGGATAGCGGTTGGATTTCCAAGGCACAAGGAAAACAGGTCCCTTTGATCAGCACAACGGGCTCAGGCGAAGTGTTCAAAGCAGCAACAAGCGCTTTGCCATGTGCAAGCCAAACAAGACCGCAGTAAGGCAATTGCACGGGTTAGATGGCAATCAGAAGGCACCATTAACACATACCTATTATCTATGTCAGTAGAAGTAAGCGGAACAGGTTGTTTGCATCCAGGGGAGAAAATTGAGTTAGCAGTAGCAAAAAGGCTCTGTCGAGACTCGGAAGTTTCAAAAAAGATGTCGCTCTCGTTCATGTGAATGACGCAGTGACGGTACGAAACGCTGGTGATGCGGCCAAAAATATTAGGGTGAGCGCAAGACAGCACACCCGTTTGTACATGGTGGCGGGTACTGTCAACTAAAATTCGCACATTACGCTTGGCAAAAGGCCGAGTTATGATACCATTAGCTTCACTGATTGTAGGTCCTTCTTAAGGCGTTTTCATCTACTCGAAAGCAAACCCAATAAAACGTGTATCACCGAAACAGCTGCGCATGTATAGAACAATGCCTCAACCGGTAAAGCTTTAGTGTAAACAAAAATAATATTTGATGGACGTTCCGGAAGAATTTCGTGATATTCGAAAAATGCAGTTTGTCCTCCTGAAACTGCAGTGGCTAGTTTTCGGTGTGGAAGCGGGAGGTATAGAAGAAGCTTCGCGGAGCGGTGACGTTAAGCGGCAAAAAGACTGAGGACCGCGTCTGAAAGGCCCGTAACCGTGAGGCGCAGCGGTACTTTCTGGAGGAGGCGATTTACGTCGGCTGTATGATCAGGGAATGAATGGTGATTAGGGCTGGATAAACTTGGAGGACAGATTGTTTAAAATGTGTCATTGCAGCGACGGTCATTTTGGAGCTGGCGATGACATAAACTGCAAATATGGCCCCCGTAGATGCAGTAATAACAAATAAATCTACGAAGGCGCCATGCCGAGTGAAGCCAATGCGGCGAAATGGGCACTGAGAGGCAATGGTGGTGTAGGCGTTCCAAATGCAGGCGGCAAAGATGTGATCTGGGCGTACCTTGGAATAGAACATGCGGGAGGCCGCCCAAAGATGGTGGCGAGGGATTCATAGAGGCCAACTTTTCACTTATGATACTGTGTAGGCCAGCGCTTGTAGGATGTGGCTCACGTGTTAATCGGAACGAATCTCCTTGAGCTAGGAGCTCTTCACGAATTTCTTTGGTGGTGATTGCATGGATTCGGAGGTGAAATGCAAGTAAGTTGCATCGGGTTCGAAGCCGGATTGACTGATGTTCATCCAGGCATTGGCAAGTGAAGATGATGCTGTCGATGGTGGTAGAATTCTGCATGGCTAGGATCATGAAGGCGAGAGATCGAATCCCTTTAAGGACACGCCACACCCGCTCGGCTTCTGGAATGGCGGCATTAACGCTTCGACAAAACGCGAGGATATCTTTGCAAGAAGTATATGTACAAGAAATATAAGAAATATATAATTGTACAGACTGCAGTGACCATGCTATCTTATACATTCAATCCGCAAAATATTGCCCGTTATTTCTCAAAGGGTTTCTGATAGGAACACATTTTGCGTGAAATTCTGTACAAACTGCCGAACGTTGTTTTCTATTTTGACTCATGGCCCGACAACTTGGGTTCGCGAAGTGCAAGGACGACCTCCCCAAATATCCAACCTTCCCTGAGCAGCTGCTCAAAATACATGGCACGGCTACTCACCATTCAACGGCGGAAGCACAATCTCGCTGCCTATGTGCAGCAGCCTGGCAACGCCTACACTTCTTATATAGGTACGCCATCGCCCTTTGCTGTCGAGTCAGTGACACTATACGAAGTCAAAGCGCGTGCGCCTCATTAACAAAGGAATCGGAATAATCACTTTCAACTAAATTCATTGCCCAGAACCCTTGAAAGGTCTTGATCATTAGTGTTACATTGAAACCCTGGGATGAGCTTCAGTCGTGTTTTCTATTTGCTCTCTCAAAACTCAATGTAATTCCTGGCAAGTTAGTTCCCTAAGTCTTCCTAAATATCTGTGCACAATCTTTCAGGAGCGGGAAAATTCTTGGTACTTAAATCAAGTACCGCATTTTCCATCTCTCCAATTCTGAAGGAAGTCTGAAGGAAAGGAAGAAACAGCTCAAACAGACGGGACGTGTAGAAAAGCGAGACAGACACATGAGCGGCTTCCTTTCATGAGCTTTCTTTCGTTCAACATGAACAAACCAGCCCGACAAAGCCCTCTTCTTGAAGGGTCTACATACTTAACTTTGGCCATCTCATTGGGCATTTACATGAGACGTAAAAATTCATTTTATTTTGCTTTCTAAGCAATAAGAGAAATTATTTTATTAAAGGCATTCGCGTCTCCTGCTAATCGCCTTTGGCGTAATTGTCGATTTTATGTCCTTTTTTTTAGTTCACCGCATTTCTTCCTTTGCTCACGAGCACTTGGTGTGTGGTTCTTTGAAAACATTTTTCTGATCGGGATTGCATGACAGCCCCTTTGTACTTGCCTATACTAATACCCTTCAGGTGAATTTATGCTCTCTGATTTTGTTTATAAATTTCATGGCTGTGACATTCTAAGATGAACAAAAACTCATGAACGCTTTGAAATTATTTCTCTTAGCTCCGTAGCGCCCTGTATTGTGCATCCGATCTCTGAATTGCATGTGTCTTGCCCTTGTTCCTATAATACAAGCACTATTTAGGGTACGAATGGTAACACGCTATTATGCGCCGCTGTGCCTAATCTACCCAAATTTAATTTCGGTTGAAGAAAAAGCGGCTGATAAGTCAATGGCCGCGCAGAGACGTTTATGATGACTCGCACTTGTAGTGGAGACCAGCATCGGGAAACAATGGCATAGATTGCAAAGAAGCTCAGCGCTCTTGGCCGCTCCTCCTACCAGACCACAGGCACGTGATGCTGCCGCCATTTAACTCCATTTACATGACGGGAAGCCGTTTGACTAGCGCACGTTAAAGCTCTACCTTACAAAAGCGACGATGTCTTTCAGGGAAGTGCGCCGGCTCCAATGTCTATGTGATGCGTGACGCCAGTTGCTCATTAGTGTTGTTGCCTCTTGTTGTACGATGATCGAAATTGCTGGGTCTCCTTGTTATTTCTTCGAGACGTCAATAGTGTAGTTTGTCGAGTCTCGCACCCTGATCCCTTAAATACGGAGGCAACATTAAGAATCGGTACCCTAAACACACGTAACAGTAGCAGCAAAACGACAGCACTACCAAATTGTCATGTACTACTTGAAACGATCCGAACAATAAAGGCACATGGAAACAAGTATTGATTATCTGGAATAAACATACCTTCCTATTACGCTACTTTGATTGTACGTGATATGCTCGCGGTAAATCAGAAGTGTGCTTTCTTGTTCTCTGCAACTCCATTTACATTACCGTGGAGTGTTACACTGTGTTGAAGTGACTGCTTTATAGTGGGTGTGATTGATTCTATCATTTATGTTTCACAGTGGCTAATGTTAGTGCGCATGCGCCTATCGAAGGCAGGAATGCGAAAGATTTCTTCCAGCCCATTTCTGGTAATGCTGCATTGAACAGCAGTATACTCGCTCTTGGAAAATTGCATTGTGCGTGCGTACCCTAGATAAAAATAAAAGGTATCTATTATACTACACCTGTTCGCTTTTCTTAAATGACCTGATCCAAAAGTATTTTCTCGACGATGTTGTAAATTTTCTCTCAAATCCCTGCAAGGCACCATTCCAACATTACCAGACGGCTCGGTACAAATGTATAATAAGACCATAAGCTCTCCGCTCAACTTGGTCTTTGTTGCAACTATATGGTGAATCCTGTATTGTTCAGTGAGGTTAGTCTTGGCATCTGTACCATAGATACAAAGAAGCAAAGACGCAGTTTTATTGGGATATAGGGAAGGTTGATAATCATCTGCGCAATCTAGGCAGTCCCTTTCGTCACGTGCTACGACGCCATTCCTCACAATACGCCTGGAATGCCGCCGTCGTCATTATCCTCATCTTCTCTTACAGTGTTCCGCTAAAAACATTAAATAAGCTTTCGCCACCATATTTCAAGCCTACTTAAATATAAAACAATATGGCAAATCAAAGTTTAACAATGTGAAACACAGCTAAACGAATGCTAAATATTGCATCTGACTGTACATTCTTGCTTGGTCAATCTAAACACCCCGTTTGGCTTTTCCCATTAGTGAGTCTATTGAGTCCAGAAAAAAAACATCTTTTTGATACTGTGTTCTGTTTTAAATCTGTTAACCCTACCGTATAAGTGTAGTCTTTGAAACCTTACCTTTGAGCTCTTGAATCAGGTACCCATTTCCGACTACTCGTCCAAAAGGCCAGTGCAGTTCGTACGAGCCTACGTGTAATACAGATATTGTCGTCATATTGGTCTTTCGTTCATAACAAGTGACAATAATTGTATGCAAATTTAGCGTACAAAGCAAAGCGACTGCTTTAAAAATACCGTGTAAAAAACTACAAAGTGCATTGTACAATGACTATTAATTGGTGCCGGCACGAACGCCTAATCACAGGAGATAGGGAGCAGGGACAGACAGATTCAAGTTCGACGTTCTTTCTGCCACACGTGCAAACTCCTGGAGGCCGGAATAGAAGCGCTGTTCATGCGCACAAGTTGTCATTGCTTATTTTTTTCTAAGCACTGAATTTGCTGGCATGGCCTGGAAGGTATTTTCTTCTGATCTGCAAGTATACACTTTAATGTTTTGGAAACCTGATTTTTCAGAAGGAAACTCAACGTGAATGAGACAGGTTGATAAATTTTATATGTAAGATACTTCTGAAACATCAGCGATAACGAATAGTTTCTTTCGTAACACCCTTGCTTGTACGACGGATTATTGAGTTTAAATCTGTGATTTATTGCAATGCATCCATTCACTACATCTTTTTATATTGTTTCTTCTATGCTTTGTTCTCCTATCATTCAGCCTCCTTCAACCTTCCGGGCTTTCACTAACGCGAATATGTCCATAGTGTTGATAAATAAAATGTTCGAATCGCCTATGTCTTTTTCCCACTTGAAGATTTTCATCACTGTCTGCGTATCAGTCGGTTGATTTGAAAGCTTTTTTTCACCGGAGACGCTGTGAATTTGATATAGAAGCTGTGCCAACATTTTCAAGTTTCACTTGTTCTTGCGGATATGCCTTGGTCTCAAAGTAATCCTCTGCATCAGGAACACTTGCCGAAGCAGGAGGGCTCCCGCTATATGTGGTTGCCGCCCAAGAAAATATGCGCACCCATCTCTGACGTGTCCTCCAAGGGAAGAAGCACTTCTTTCACCGTGTCGACCTAACACACTGCAACTCTGGCTTTGGTCAAGCTGTACAGTTTCTGAACCTCCCTACTATTACTCAGCCACGATTCTACTACCACTCACCAATCACCCTATGACACTATCGTCTCTAAGGGTGTATATGTCTGCCCCTGGCATGAATGCGATGAGTCGCATGTCACAGGCAGCACTCCTCCAAGCCGCTCTCGCCTACTTAGCCAAGGCGTATGCGCAATACACCCATATATTCACAAACGGTTCAACTGCTCAAGACACTTCTTCCTGTGGCCTTTATGCACCCTCATCAAACCATGTCCTGTCTTTCCGGCTGCAGTGGAAGAAATCATCTACGACAGCTGAGCTTCATGGCACTAAAGAAGCTCTCTCCTATATCCTGCGCCAAACTTCCGGACGATTGGTTATCGTCACTAATTCCAGAGCATCTGTGCAAATCCCTAATAACCTGCTGAAGAAGACCAATCATCATCCTGTTTCCCTTGACATCGGGTGTCTATATTATTTGACCATTGCCGCAGGCCCCTGCATAACAATTATGTGGATACCTGCTCACTGGGGCATTAAAACCAATGAAAAAGCGGATGGGGTGGCTCGTAAAAGCCACTAACAAATCCCTAATGAATGAAATACCCTGAATTATATATTAAGCTCGAAAGCTGGCTAGCTGAACACAAACACTGCATGACCTATTCGGCGGGGCATTTTGGCGCCATTAGGAGACGCTAACCAAGTCGATAGATCGCACTCACTCTGGGAACCTTGTTAGTAAGCAGTCGTTAAGAAGTCGTAAATTCACTACTGTCGCCATGCCTGACAAGGAGAAACAGAAAAGCATTCCTAAGCGTGGCCGGCCTTAGCATGCCAGGCTTACAAAACAGTGATTTCTTGTTTGAAAGCCCTTTGCTTATGCGGTTGCATGACAGGACGTCTGCGACCAGTCACAGATATTAACCATTTCATCATCCCCTGAGTCCATTTTGATAGCAAATCTCTTACCTCCGGGAGTGGTCATTAATCACCCTGTACTAGTCACCAGGAAAGATACTTCGATATTGCTGGTTGCCTTTGCACTGGAAGCTATTGCTGTTTCATTAGGTGGCCAAATTAAACGATGCGAATGAATACACGGACGAGAAAGAAATTGGGGAGAAGTCGCTTTGTCTCAATTCTCTCGCACCATTTTTTTTTAACTTGTGCATGACAAACTTCTTGCTAATATTCCATGACAATTTTGCGCATCAACCGGCTACCTTGAATACCTTCAAGGTATTCAACCTTCAAGGTGGTTCGCAAGGTGGGCCTATCGTGTTAGCAATAAGGTCGACAGCTTTCACAATCCTCACTTTCGTGCACATATTTACAGGAAACCAAGAAGCATGTCAAATGCATGTATCCTAGCTTCCTATTACCAGATGTGTCCTTTTATTTTGCAGTCATCACGAGTGCACGCGTTCATGTAGTCGCCGATGCCGGCCGGTGGACAGGATATAGTGCTTTGCTGACCTTATTGCTATCTGTAAATTCGGTTAGCGTAAGGCTCGGGAAGAAGTTTAGAACTACAAATGAGCCTTTCTTCCAACATGGTACATTCTCGAGGGAAGTAAATGGCACGAATAACTAAGGATATACATACAAACGGCCGACAGTACATTTTATACGGCCCTAAAATGCAAATATAGGGCTAAAATGTAAGTATTTTGTTACTTTTGTTTTCATTGCAGCAATGCACATAACGGGACGAGAGCATCAGTCACCATAGATTAATTAATATTAACCGTAAAAGATATTGCCTCAGCGATCATACCGCTTTCACTGCGACACCGTATCTTTTTATCCCAAGATACAGTCCCAAAAAATGTATTCTATTAGACATTCCGTACCCCATATATTGCCGCTTGTCTTTCCTCACATTTTAATACCACCAGAAGAACTCAAAATACGCTTCCAGTTTGTCACCTTGTCTCATTATTGGTTTAGGCCGACTCAATTCAGGCATGGAGATGTTTAAGACGGATGTTCACGAATATGTTGGGATCCAGTTGTTTTCGCTGATGAACATAGCGACCTACGTGCACCGTGCTCCACGTAATCGCATATGAATAAAAGGTTGAGGAATAAATAAAGCAAAATGAAATCGAGTGTTTCTAATCGCATTTGAACGCAACAGCATTAAGAGTCTCATTAAAGGAAAGACGCGTCGTCTATTTGTCGGCAGCGTGACGCGAAACCCGCGTCACACGTCGTTGCCTGACTTGAGACGCCTGTCAGTGATACGAAAGGGGTAATAAATCATCAGATCTACTGGAAAGTAAAGGTCATCCCTTTTCTTAAATGACGTAACTTCATAATGCGGATGATTTAGTTTACTATTAGTGAGAAGGTTCATTTTAAGATTTAATTGCCACCTTCTAACGTGGCTTCTTCGGGTGTACCAATCAAAGCACACGGTCAGACCGACCATGCTAGCAACAAATATTTTTATCCACGCACATTGGCGGGACCATAGTGCCACTAACAACTAGGACTAGGCCTAAACACTAATTGTCATGCGTCACCGGGTTTATAGGAGGAGAGAGGTGCCGGTGCAGTGCTCCCGGTGGAGTGGACAGTGTCGACGAGGTATGCAGAGTCGGCGAGGTGAACCGGAGTAAGCCCAACGTACACTAGGGCGTATAATCTTCTTTACTTATTTTGAAAATATGGGTAGGATAGATATAGGATGGTGGTTCGATTAACAGTTATTTATCGGGGCTATTACCCTCTCCAGCCTCTCAATATTGCCATTGAAAGTTCCACTTTAGAATCACAGCCTGCAGAAGCAGGGCAACCTGATTCAGTCAGTGGTACGCATAACTTCGCCAGCGGCGCCCTGATTAAATGATTGATTTGCTTGCAAAGACAAGGCACTTGACCTTACTGTTCACCTGAGATTTTATTCAGAGTACTTGTTCTTGGGCTATTCGACTTCTGAAGTATTTAACGCTCAACGAACAGGACGAGCATAAAGACATAGACTGTAAGAAACCGCTCTCTCTCCACTCCGTGCTTCATAAAAGGCGCTTCGTCCCGTCATCATATACGCCCTCTACATTGTGCATTTAAATGGTAATAAATGCTTTAGGCCAGGTTTTTCTGCACGGCACGTGAATGGCTTATGCATTGTTTATGTAGGTGAGACTCTGTATTCTCTAAATGTCTCCATGCTGAAACCTATCTAGGTAACACAGCGATTGGTTTTGTATATTGGCGAGTTCTTTATTTTCATTTTGCATGAGATTTCTTAGGTCCTGTAGAAACAAGTATTCCGAAAAGGTCGGCCTTTCAGGCACACTTAGATTGCTTAGTATATACCCACTGCATTTAAACAAACACATTTCGCGACCTTAGCGTAACCGTCTGTCACCAGATGGTTTCAGGGTGTGCCAGCAGACGCTTTTATTACAGCAAGACGATAATTCTTAGTGCGCCCGTGCTGCTATATTTTAGAGAATACTTTTTTGAATGATTGCTTTGACAAAATATCCACATTGCTTTCTCACTACCCATAAGGTCAGAGTTAGAAGAGAAGATGATTGTTGCGCGACACTGAGAAAGCACCTTATAGGAATTTAGACGAAAGCGATGACCGCTGTGTAATAAAGTAGGCATTAAAGAATTGGTACTCCGAAAAGCTTTACTGGTACTCTCTTATATGCATGCGTGGTATGGGTTAAAATAATAGTTTAATTTTTTTAATCCAAAGAAATAGATCAGCGGCCAACTGACAGTCCTGTTCGTTAAGTTTCTAATACAAGACGAAAACAACGTTGAAGCTCCATAGGAATTCAACTATGTCATGAAATACTTTCAGAGCAATAATAGCGCCATCCAGAACACAGAGCGTACATGTGTTTACAGACTGATGATTTGCCTAAGCTAGATTGGCTACAGTAATCCGGAGGTACTGTCCGTCATCATACATCTTTAATGTGATATGGTTAATAGGCATTTTTGAAGGGCCAAGAATTTTTATATTGCTCTGTTTACTTAGACTACATGACAGCATGGACGTAAAGTTCTTTGTTGAACAGCGATAACGTAGTGGAAAAGGTACATCGATTTCAGTGTTATGGTGATTCGCTTTCAATTTCGTTTTCTTTTTTCCAACGCCTACACAGAGTCACTTTGGCGGACTGCAGAAATGGAGTAGATTCCGACAGCAAGCATTACACCACTGTTGTAAGTTTGATGAACGCACTTCAGTCGCAACCTAATTAAACCGTCAATGACAGAAGATCGGTTATTGTTAAAACATCATCAGACGAAAACTTAACCTTATTGCTTCCTTTTTTCCTGTCTACACAATTTCGCATATAAAATAATTTAGAGATAGCACGTGCTGGAGAAGTGAATAGGTATGATAATTATAAGCCATATGTTACACTTTTCATTTACCAATGTTTCAGTGTAATTTGCGGCTTTTAAAGAAGTGGAAAAGTAAACACTGAGCAATGATTTCTAAAATTCAAGATACAAGTCAGATATGCATTGAAAAGTGCAAGTATACAGCAGATAAAAGCGCATACCCTGTAAGAGCATACGAACCCAAATACTTTCTCAATTTAAAACCCTAGAGAACAGACGCAAATTGACAAATCGTGTTTTTTGTTACAAATCGAACGACAGACAATGCTGCTGGCAAAATTGTTAGCTTGTGTTTTTTGAAGTCGGACGGCCGCTGCTTGCTTTACTACTGCGAAAAACAAAAAAAAATCGTTTCTAGATTATTGGTCCTTTCTTTACACAATTATCTACATCCTTGTCGCCGTTATATATAATTATCACCCGCAAACAACAGTCTACCATTCTTGATTGATGTATTTCGTCTTCATCAAGTTAACATCGACTTTTTCTGGTTGATGTTTTTGCTTTAGATCGCGATGGGAAAAACACTTGGGCTCGCGTGAGATTGAGGAGGAGGAGAAAACATTTAATTACGATGACATGATTTGGGAAGTGAGGGGCGTTTTGTTGTGGAGCTGAGTGGCAGACCCTATTCCGGGACGCTATTGGCTGCCGCCGCTACCCGAGCTCTCTGGACCAGGACACGCTGGGCCTCCAGTTCCGAGCTGGACAGGGCCGCCTCCCAGCCCTCCCTAGTTGGCTGTTTTATCGATGTCACTCAGTTTACACTAGGTATGAAATTCGCTCTTATTACTCAATGTTGTGAAATTGACAATATTAAGAAAGAAGAGTGAATTTCATACCTAGTGTAAACTGAGTGACACACTATCTGCAAGCTGTATCCAGAAAGATGCGTCCATAAAACACCCATATAAAATGAACTAGGATGCCCGTTTCGTGTGCTCAGAATCGTCTATTTTCGATTTTATGCACATATGAGTAACCGCGCGGGCTTGTTTCCTTTTACAATAAAAATTTATCAAGTACCTACAAAGCGGGCACAAATTCAGGTAGCCTGTATTCATACAATGCTTAGCTTCAACAGACACTGAATTATCCAATCATATACTTTATTTACCTTTATATCAGGATTTAGCTCATATACAGCAGGCCAATTTAAAAATATTATGCGTCTCATTTAAACGTCGAATTGTTATGAGAGTGATGATAATAACCATGGTGTCATTAATTTGCATAAACAAATGAAGGAAAAATAAATTGGTGAAAAAGAACGATAACACGAGGACTACAGGATGTAACTTATTGGAGAAAGCACGAACACAAGTGGAGCTTATTTGTACACATATGTTCGTACAGATGTCACACAGATCCAAACTTCAACAGTAAAAAAAAACTTGACATTTAATTTCTTTGTCTAGCTAAACAACAGCATTACGTTCTGGATATGTGCCCGTTATCCGGTAGCCTCCGAACCTTAAAAGGTGATCATAAGCAATCAGCCCTCCAGCGATAAAAGTGTAGCAATCAATTCCAAATTATCCGTAACTATTTCCATCTCAAGGCTTTCATTACAGCTTTACACTACACTGCCCCAATACAAATAACAGACAAATGGACGAAGAAAGGGATAAAACAGATAGTATGAGTAGAGCAGCAAGTGGTATCTGAGGCGCCGAACCAACTATTTTTTTCGTGAGGCTAAGCCTTTTGAGTGTGCTTTTCAACCAATAGTTTGCTTCTAGCCAGAGAGCAAGCCTCTATAAAATGGCATCTCATTAGGTGGTTTCTCTCATTTTGATGTAATCAAATGCAGCAGCTTCTCAATTGCAGAGAATGTAGCAGCCTTCGAGTGAATAATTTTTTTGCTGCTTTTTGTGCTTCCTTCTTGCAATCTCAAGGCTGATGACGAAAGCCATGGCCCGAATCTTATATACCCTCTTCTTTGTCTTAAGACATTTTATAAGCGTGGATTATTCTTTGGGGGCTGCGGTGAAAACAAAACTCGAGCACTGAAGAATAAAATGTCACTACTTACGGCCATCCACTTGAGGTGTTTGAGGTGGGGCAATTGCTGTAACAATAACACACAAGTCATCTAACAAACATATTCGTGACTCTAAATTAAAGCTTGCGAGCAAAAACATGGTTATTTTGCAAAAGTAAAACTTCGACTGAATATAATGGCATACTTGCCAGCGAAAAATACTTTGAGCTACGCTTAGCCACTTAACCCATTAATCAGCAAGAAAATATAAGCATTTGTACCAAACTGTAGAGACATGGAAGGCTTCGAACTTTGTACGGGAATGTTGGCGGCTTGGTTCGCCCTCTATCCCTGCTCCTGCCCTCATCAACGACGTAGAGTACTCGTTAAGAATGTTAGCAAGTGTGGCGTGCAACAGCTGCATAAGAGGAGCCGACAAATATTCAAAGCTTGGTCTGCATACGAAAGGATATGCGTTTTCTGGCTTTGTAAGTGACGTGCACTCGAACCGAGAACAAACACTTTGGAACCTGTTTCCAGTCGTCCATGCAGCAATTCTGACTTGTAGGGAATCTACAGGGTTGCAGTGGAGCACCCAAACAAAATGACCAAAGTGGCAGTCTTCTCGAACTGAACAGTCCGTGCCATGCATGCGCACCATGCACGCGTCGTTAAACTTAAGGCGAAATCCTTTATTGGCTCATACTCGCGGTGTCCGTCCACCCGTGCCTTGGAATGGTGGCAGCTGCGGCCTCTACCCCACACATAGGCACACTCATCTCTCATCTAGCAACCACCTGCGTTAGTGGGGGCGCAGCTGTGCATAGCAACCGTGACGTCATGTGTCAGTGAGCGGGGCGCGCGCCCACGTCGGCGCCGGCAGCAGGTGCGGCGGCCCTCCTTAGACAAACGTGTGGGTGCAGTCAAGTGAGTGAGACTCATGGCGACGAGACGGTCTGGTGACTGTCGGCAAGCGGCGCGGAGAAGCAGCGACAGACGCTTGATTCCCCAACATGAAACGTGAGAAGAAGAATCAGTTTGGTTGCCACCATTTTCTGTTCCGGCGTTTCCTCCAATCAGAATATTCTAGGCCAGGAAGACAGCGACACTTTGCTAATGACGCAAATTATGACTAATGACCCAGTGGCAGACGCAGGAATCACAGGCGTTTCAAAAAAACGCTTTAGCCCCGTTGCACTTCAGCGGTCCAGTGTCCGCATAATGTTTTTCTTCTTTTTCCGGCTGGGAACGCAGATCTTAGCGCCTCAGCTTTACTGCGTCGCTGTACGCTGCAGGGCCCCCCACCCAGACAAAACGGCGAAATGTACGCGCCGACGGAGCATGGATGTAGGTGTCACGGTGGCAGGCATATAAGCCAGCACCATTCGATGGAGGTCCTGGGGAGGTGTTTTCACGTATGCCGGCTTGAGGTGATCTAAGGAGACTATCTATTCTCGACCATGCAGCAAACTAGTCGCCGACTTATTCGTCTTGTTGAGGACGGGGTACGGGCCACTGTATGCTGAAGGTAAGAGGCGCTCGTATGGGAGAATTTAATTCCGGCGACCATTATGTCTTTTATTGTGGGCACGAATCCAAGAGAAGGAATGGGGTCGCTCTCATAATAAACAGAAGAATGGGCAAAGCAGTGCTAGGGTACAACCCCAAAAACGACCGAATGATTTCACTTCGGATCCAAGGTCACCCTTTCAACATAACAGTTATCCAAGTCTATGCACCGACCACTGCTGCTGAAGAAGCTGACGTTGAGAGATTTTATGCGGACCTACAATGCCTTTTAGACCGCACCCCATCATCAGACGTCGTTTTTCTCATAGGAGACTGGAATGCTAAGGTCGGGAGTGAAGAAATATCCGGAATTACAGGCAAGTTCAGTCTTGGTGAGCCAAATGAAGATGGGCAGAGGCTAGTAGAGTTCTGTCAAGAAAACAACCTGACCATAGCGAATACTCATTTTCAACAGCACAAGAGGCGCCTGTACACATGGATTTCACCGGACGGTCTGTACAGGAATCAGATCGATTATATTATTTGCCGGCAGAGATGGAGAAGCGCTATACAAGCAGTAAAAACAAGGCCTGGGGCCGATTGTGGCACAGATCATCAGCTTCTTTTTGCCAAAATTAAGCTTCGATTGAGGAAAACGCAGAAAACTAGAAGGCCTTTCAGGTATGATCTGGATCAGATTCCATTAGAATATGCGGTGGAAGTGAGGAATCGATTTCAAGAATTAGATCTAGAAGACAAAGAGCCCGAAGAGATGTGGACTGATGTTCGTGATATAATACAAGAAGTTGCTACTAAGGTCGTTCCAAAGCAAAAGAAATGCAAAAAAGCAAACTGGTTATCTGAAGAGGCTTTGCAAATAGCTGAGGAAAGGAGGATGGCAAAAGGTATGGGGGAAAGAGAAACATACAAGGTTCTCAATGCGGATTTTCAGAAAATAGCAAGGAGAGATAAGAATGCCTTCCTGAACATACAGTGTCAAGCAGTTGAGGACAACAGCCAATTAAGGAACACAAGAGCTCTGTATAAGACAATCAAAGATATCAAAGGAAGCTTCTGTGCTAAGCTGGGCGTGATAAAGGAGAAACGAGGCAAGGACCCCACAGAAGCCTCAGAGATAAAGAAGAGGTGGCAGGAATACACAGAAGAACTGTACAAGAAGGACCCGGATGTGCAAACCCAACATAGGACGGTTGTGATTACTGATCTCGAGCCGGGCATCCTGAAGAGTGAAGTTGAATGGGCCTTAGCCAGCCTTGCTAAGAACAAAGCTAGCGGAATTGATGGTATTCCAGCTGAGTTTCTTCAAAACCTCTACCACGACGCTGTTAACACACTGCATACATTATGTCAAAAGATTTGGACAACCCTGCGGTGGCCACAGGATTGGAGGAGGTCAGTTTACATCCCCATTCCAAAGAAAGGCAGTGCCAAAGATTGTTCCAACTACCGCACGATCGCGCTTATTTCGCATGCTAGCAAGCTGATGTTAAAAATCCTGCAAGGCAGGCTGCAGCAGTATGTGGATCGGGAGCTTCCGGACGTGCAAGCTGGGTTTCGCAAGGGCAGATGAACTAGAGACCAAATTGCCAACCTTCGCTGGATCATGGAAAAAGCAAGAGAGTTCCAGAAACCCATTTACATCCGCTTTATTGATTATGCGAAAGCGTTTGACTGCGTAGATCACAGCAGATTGTGGCAAGCTTTCCAAGAGATGGGAGTTCCAATTCACCTCATCTGTCTCCTCAGGAACCTTTATGAAGGGCAAGAGGCCACAGTCAGAACTGGACATGGTCTTACTGATTGGCTTCCGATTGAGAAAGAGGTGAGGCAAGGCTGCATACTGTCGCCCTGCCTATTTAACCTATATGCAGAGTGCATCATGAGGAAGGCCGGTCTGGACGAGTCTTCAGCTGGAGTGAAGATTGCTGGAAAACATATCAACAACCTTAGATATGCGGATGATACCACTTTAATGGCAGAAAGTGAAGTGGAACTCAAGAGACTTCTGATGCGCGTACAAGAAGAGAGTGAGAAGTTTGGGCTTAAACTGAACATTAAAAAGACGAAGATCATGGCATCTTGCCCTATCAAGTCCTGGAGCATCAATGGACAAGAAGTGGAAGCTGTGACAGATTTTCTGTTCTTGGGCGCCAAGATTACCTCGGAAGGAGACTGCAGCCATGAAATAAGGAGACGCCTGCTTCTGGGAAAGAGAGCAATGGTTAGCCTTGACCGCCTAGTAAAGAGCAGAGACATTAGTCTGCCAACCAAGATCCGTATAACCCGTGCTATGGTCTTTCCAGTTGTGATGTATGGATGCGAGAGTTGGACTGTGAAAAAGGCTGACCGCCGAAGAATTGACACGTTTGAATTGTGGTGTTGGCGAAGACTCTTAAGAGTTCCTTGGACTGCCAGAAGATCAAATCAGTCGATATTGTCGACCATAAACCCTGACTGCTCATTGGAGGGTCAAATTCTAAAGCTAAAGCTCAGCTACTTTGGTCATCTGATGAGAAGAGAGGAGTCGCTGAAGAAAGACTTGATGTTGGGAAAGGTTGAGGGTCGCCGGAGAAGGGGTAGGCAGCGAACGCGATGGTTAGATGGCATTCTCGAGGCATTGCAGATGAAGCTATGTGATGTTAAGAAGATAGTGACAGACCGGAAAGCGTGGAGTGACATGGTCCATAGGGTCACGAAGAGCCGGACACGACTGAAGGCCTGAACTGAACTGAAGAGGCGCTCGTATCGCCCTAGAAAACATTAGAGGTGTTCAACGCTGCTGAACCGGATCTGGAGCGAAAGCGTTCGGTGTCAACACTTCGCTGTCGTCGTTCGAATCTACCAGGGCGGCAACTACGAGTTATCACCAGCGTTTGCTTCTCCTTCGTCTTGGCTCAAGGTCATTTATGGAGTCGGCGCCACGGTGGTGGTGCGAGCACGCTGAAGAGGCGAAGCGGCTGGCGGTGTGTTGCTTTCCCAACAAAACATGCGTCGAGCACGCAAGGTCCGGGTGTGCGAAGGCCTGACGGTTAGGTGATCGAGGCGGGACAAGGCGCAGATGTTTAAGGGAGTCCTGAAGGCATTGAAAATTCTGCAGTGGCTAGGACGAGGTAGCCGAAGGCACGAACAAGTTTCCGAAAAGCCGCAGGGGTGCACTAAAGACGAGTTCGGCCTCCGAACAGCCAATGTAACTACAAAGAACGGCGCGCAGGCCAAGACGCACCATAGCAAGGTGGTTAGCCCAGAGCTGACAACCAAGACGAGCAGTGAGGGCAGTGTTGAGCTGACGTTGGAGCAACTCGACTATGCTGTTGGCACAGGGATGATAGGCTGTTGCGCGGCAGTGTTTGGTGCCGAGCAGACGGGTGAGGAAAGAGAGGAGAGCGCATTTTAGCTGGCGACCGCGATCCGTGGTAATTATGCTGGGGCAGCCGAAGAGAGAAACCAGTGCTGAAATAAAGGCTTTGACAACTGTTTCCGTAGTAATGTCCGGAATGGGCACTGCTTTGAGCCAGTGAGAGAAGCTGTCGATCATCGTCAGAATGTAAGGCAGCCATTATAGGGAGGTAGCGGTCCAACCAAGTCCAGATGAACGTGGCCAACGCGGAAACCAGGCAGCAGGAAAGACTGAGATGGAGTCTGTATGGCGGGTCCTTCGCCAAACTGGTAAGCAAGACAAGATCTTTGTCCGCCGGCGACCGTGGGTGTTAATGTTCGGCCAGACGTACCGGTGGGTAACGATGCGCTGTGTGGCTCTTATGCTGGGATGGCAGATGTATTGAAGTGAATGAAAAATGACACGACGAAAGTCTTGCTGGATGAATGGCCGCGGTAAAGCCGATGACATGTCACACCAGACCAATTCGGTCAGAAGCGGATGAGGCACGAGCTGCAGACGGAGGGTACGGGGTGGTCACGCTGCGTCTGAAGCTCAGGGTTTCCTAACTGCGCCCGGGCCACTTTCCCAGTGCACAGCAGATGTAGACACGCCGATGGATGTAATGCATGAAAATGCATGAGCTGCCTCATTGTCGATGCCTTTATGTGCCGGATATCTGTTGTAAATTCTGAAACGTAGGCCAGCTGACTAAGTTCGCTGGTGACGCACTTGGAAGAGTCGATACGCAGCACATTATCAGAGGCTTATGACAGTATGAACGTAATATCGCTGGCCTTCAAAGAAGTGACGCTAATGATGAAGGGTGGTGTAGATGGCCAGCAGCTCGCTGGCATATACGCTGTAGCGAGTCTCGGCAAGTTGGAGCTTCCAAGAGAAAACCACACTGGATGCTGTCGGAGTCCATTTTCTGCTGGAGAATGGCACCAATGGCCACTCTAGAAGCATCCACAAAGATACGAGTGGGCGCGAAAGGCCTGGAGGAGTGAGAAGGTTCGAATCGGAAAGGGCTTGTTTTGCAGCCATGAAAGCAGTCTGAGCTTCTGGAGACCAGGAAATCGCGGAGGAGGAGGATTTTGTTATGCAAAGAAGGACCGTCAGGGGCGAAGCTCGGCGCAGTGCGGGAAAAAGCATCGAGAAAAATTCACTACATCCAGGACCTCGCTGAGCTTGTGTAGAGTAGTGGGTTCCGGGAAGTAGATGCGGGAAGGAAATGAACGAAATCATTGGGCCGAGAAGTGAGGGCCAGGGACTAAAGCTCAGAAGAGCCCAAAACACCTTCCTGGACATTGATGACCAATCCAAATTCATGAAGGCGTTGATAGACTTCCCGGAGGTGACGCTCTGGATCTTGTGTAGTATGACTCGCAACGAATCTTTCGATGTAGGCAGCCGCGAATGGGAGTCCGCAAGTCATTTCAGCAATAAAGCTACGAAGCATTTGAGCAGCGTCGCGTAGCCTAAATGGCATGCGCACGTATTTAAACAGGGCGAAAGGTGTTTATATCAGCCGGTTCAACAGGGATTTGATAGTAGGCATTTACAAAGTCCACATTACTAAAGATCTTGCTTCCATCCAGATGTCCATTGATGTCTTCGATGTGTGAAAGGGGAAAACTGCCGATGACCATGTGAGAGATGAGAGCCCTGTAGTCGCCGTACGGACGCCAGTCACCCGGTTTTTTCTTGGGCGCTAGTTGGAGCGGTGAGACCCAAGTGCTGGACGTAGGGCGAATCGTGTTGGAACATGTGGTCGAATTCCCGTTTAGCGATCGTCAGACGCTCCCCGAAGAGGCAGCGTGGGCGAGCTGCGATGGGTGGACCACTCATGATAATGTGGTAGGTTATGCCATGCTTGGGTTGGAGGTTGAGATTACAAGGCCTTGTGACCTGACTTGGGTGTACAGGCACGACGGATGCCAGTGATGGAAAGGCACGTCGTACTGTCTGAGACGATGGCGACGCATGCTAATGCCCAGATCAAAATGCGTCGGGAAGTCGGATCCGAGGATGAGTTGATGAACACCGGCGACAATAAAGACATATCGAAACGTGTGCAGCAGGTTGAGGTCCAGAGTGAAGGACCGGAGACCATACGTGGCGACGGAGCTGGAGTTGGCCGCAAGCAAAGTAAGTCCAGGTGAATAGGAAGTACGCTCTGCCTTGGTAGACGGCAGAACCCTGACTTCGGCACCAGTGTCGATGAGGAAGCGCAGGTCTGAAATGCAGTCCATGACTACGAGAAGACGGCCAAGGTGAAGGGCGAGGTCACGTGCCGCCATTAGTGATCCCTACTAGTTGAATGGTTGAGTGTACTGGCGGGCGCGGTGTTAAAAGTGTGGTGACACCAACAACGGTGATGGCGAAGACTTGAGAACTCGTGATAGGCATGAGATGATGTCTGTAGAGCATCGGAGAAGCGGCCAGCTAATTGAACCGGGTCTATAATAGTGAAATAACGGAGGGCTCTGTCGGAGAGGAGAGGAGAGGGCGGCGACGTAAGGAGAAGTCGTGTCATGAAATCGATTAGCTAGCTGGGTGATGCGGTCAAAGGTCAGTTCCCCCGCAGCAGCCAAGACGAGGCGTGTAGACTGAGGCAAGAGCTTCAGTAAGAACTGTCAGCAGTGCGCCGTTCGAGTCGGCATTGCTTTCGCCAAGGAGCTGCTGCATGCTAGTGAGTAGCAGGACGGGGCGGGGGTTGCCAAACTCTTCGCATATGAGCAGCTGCTGGAGCCGCGCAGTATCAGACGCCGTGGTGCGGAGTATCGCCCGAGTGTTTAGGGATGACATCCGCCACCTCTTGAGCCATCTCAGGAGAAAAGTTGGAAAGCAAATGACGAATTCGAGATTCCTCCAAGGTGACGTGTTGCAAATGAAGTTTGCTTCCACATTGGTGAACTAGATCTGTGGATGCTTTGACAAGAATGTTGGCAGACGGTCCTGGATAGCTGCGACGTCCTTTGGGAGCAAGGTATACCGTCAGGCGGAAGGTCGCCTGAGGGGGTGGTTGCTGGGGTTAGTCACCTAAGCCAGAGTCAGCACTGTGGAGAATTTACGGGGTCACAGCGGAGCAGCCAAACAAACCGACAAGCGTAGCAGGCTTCTCGAACCTAAGAGCCCATGCCATGCGTGCGCACCATGCACGCGCCTTTCAAATTCATTTTCTTCGTTCGCCGGCTGAAACGCCGATCTAAGCGCCTCTGCTTTACTGCGTCGCTGTGCGCTGCACTCTGATCCCTGCATCGGTCCGGACATCCCGACATCAATAAATGTGGTCGTGATAAACGGGTATTGAATATTATATACAAAACGTGCGTCGACCTAGGCGTTATTGGTTCGGGGCCTCGCGAGTCTTGGTGAAGCAAGTATTCAGGAGCCGTTATGCTGTTTAACGCTATTTCCGGCCTGGAAGTTAACTGGTACTGTTTGCTGGTATCGGCTTGTTTCATGCGCAAGATTGTAGACTTCGACTAGGATTTGTGGTAAATTTATTCATCGTTGACCACCAAGACGATCTACCCACTGGGTCATTGCATTTCATTATTACATCGGTAAGATTACGGCCTAAAGTAATGTGCTATCATCGGCGTATGTACAAAATAAAAGGAAGGGTTTGTAACTGCAATGTTATTTATATATGCCTTAAACAAAGGAAGTTCAAGTATGCTCCCTTGCAGTAGTTAAACACCCCTTATCTAGTAAGTGATGGTTAGGGACAACTACGATGAACTGCAAATAAATGGATTCCACGGGCATCTGCAACGAGCTTGGCGAGGAGGCTGCGCAGAATACGTAAGAGGGATGAAAGTTCATTATCTACATGTTTTTACTAGCTTCTGTTAGGAAGTAGTGTTAAAGCAGCCTGAGTGGTTTACCACGAGTTCCGTACACTTGAAGTTTATTGCTAAGAATCGCATAGTATAGGCAGTCAAATGCCTTTCTGAATCAATTAAAAGACCCACCATAAAAAATGGGCACTGATATCGTTAAAGATCATTTTTTCTGATTGTTAACATGGCTGTTCTTGTCTATTTACCAGTTCTGAAGCCAAATTGTGACTTAAATATTAACATATGTGTGTCAAGAAACTTCGTTATTTTTTCAGAGAGACTCTTTGGAAAACCCAGGGAGCACTGAAATCGGCCATTAGTTTGCTAGCAGATTTCGGTCGCCTTCTTTATAAAGTAGACACTTTTGCAGTTTTCATTCCGTAGGGGGAAAACCCCGAATTCATGTACCAGATTACAGGTATGACAGAGCACTGAACAAATTATGGATAAGACGTATTTCAGTGATGTCATCTGCATGGTAATATGTCTAAACCTTTGCTATTAAACATTCCCATGCACACATTCCACTTGCATCAGTTGGCTCCAAAAAGATATTTTCGCGAATCTGACGAGGGTGACCAGCGATTAGGATGCCTGCCGAATCTTGAGGTCAAGTAATACGGTTGAGAAAATGTTTGCTCAAATGTGCGAGTTCTCCTTTTATTTCGTTGCCATGACAAGCATAGTGTCTGTAGCAATATTATTTGCACGCCTACCAAGGACATCTTTTAAAGCTTGAAAGGTAATATCAGGTCTACTTGAACTGACATTAGAAAAGAGCCGTTGAAAAGAGCTTTCTGAAGCTCGGCGTTCAATCGGTTCTTTAACTATTTAAAAGAAAGCAGCACACTTATGCGTGTTCGAAGGAACATTTGATGTAAGTAATTGTTCTCCTTTATCATTTTGAACAATTGTTTTGTAAGCTACGTTTTGTCTTTTTGGAAGGGGTGTACACATCGAGCGGAACGTGCTTCGAATAAAGACGGGGGAAAGGGGAAAATTAGGTAGTACGCATCACTGACCCTCGTTTTCTGCAAAACATATTATGACTCGAAGTTTAAAATACACTCACAAATAGCCAAGTAAAAGGAGCTGATCTGAGAGCCTGTGGTCTGCGCTCGTAGTCCCAAACTTCACGAGCTCCTTCTTTCTCTGCAGGCTGGTAAGTCAGGTGGCATTATTCGTCCCCCCCCCCTCGCAAAAAAAAAAAAAAACAAAGTCACGGATCAACGCGCGGTGTCACACCACGGCGTCACACACCGATACAACGGCATCACACATCGCCGGCCAAAGTAAGGTCCGGCGGCCAATGTGCACAGGCGGCCACAGGGGGCCAATGTGCACAACATCGGCGTGAGGTTGGCGATGGCTGGTTTGGCTGATGTCGTCCGGAACCACTTCATATGGGTCATCCGTTAAACAGCGAAGGATTGCGTATAGACCGAAGTATCGGCAAATCAATTTTTCCTATAACCCCGAACCTCTTAAACAGCTCCATGCCTTAACTTGCTCTCCAGGTACATAACTGACGTGCCTGTACCGAACGTAGTACCGTGAAACATGCGCAGACTGCTGATCCTAAATGTTGAGGCGTGCCGGTTAGCGCACTTCCTCAGCGCGTTGGGTGAATAGCTCAGCTTCCAGCGTCAGTGATTGTCGTCAGAAGTGCATGGGATCATGGCGTCCAAAATCGTCTGGACGTTCCTTCCGCAGTTAAGACGAAGCTTAGTGGACCGAGACGTTTCTTGCAAGGCGGGGTTATAAGCATATGGCACATAAGAGGACTCTCGTGCCAGTTCTTGTGCTGGGCGCCTACATACACCGCGATCATTACTTTGAGGGTGATAAACATTAGTCTTGCGGTGGCTTGTGTGGCTGAGTTTGAACACGTCTCATATCAGTTAGCGATCTCGGAAGAAGTGTCATGTTACACCGGCTTCTCTTCCGAAGCTCGTTAAAAAATCAGTTGCAACAATCACCATTTGTTAGCGGCTGCATATCTAGGGAGAGGCCCAGTATATCGATACTGACGTAGTTGAATCGAGTAGCAGATGTCATTGGCTGCAGCAAACTTGCAGGCTTGAGCGGCGATTACTTGCTGCGTTGGCACTGGCGGCAGCCCCTTACGTACTTGTGAACAGTGGCATCACGTTTCGGCCAGTAGTAGGCCTGACGAACACGAGAAAACTTTCGGGCGAAACTTAAATGTGTGTCGGGTGGTTCATCGTGACAAGCAAGGAAGGACAAAAAACAAAATGGCGGATTTTGGAGCAGCTGAATTTATAGCACTAATTTTTGTTCCTCATCGTATAGCAAAATAATTTAAAACCAATGCTAGATTGCAGTTTGAAGTTGTATGTCATCATGCTAAACAATAGTGAGCAAAAAGTCAATAAAGGCCATCTTGAAAAACACAGTAAAAGTTTTCAGAAATTCTTTTTCATGTCGAAACTAATTTTCAGAGGATTTTCAATTTTGAGCATGTTATGGCAATAGAAACATTTCTAGTAACGCTAGCATTTTTGTAGTTTCAATAGAATAGCAAAAATAACCACCGGCTACGATAAAGTACTAATGAAAATCTAAATGAAACTCGAAAATATACATAAAGCGCACTTAAGCTCCAATAAAGTCAGACGTTATGAAATAAAATAATTTTTTGGTTTTTTGCACAGTTCTTCTCTTCGATTGGCTGGGAAAAAAATTACCTACTCCTTGCAATCTTCTGCTGACAAGCCTTTGGTATATATCTTTATTGTGCTATTTTGGGGGATTTCGGAGACACTCTGATAACAAGGCTCATAATATTTTGCCATAAGGAAAGGGGAACAAGTGTTAAAATAATTTTACTTACCATGATTACGCCCGCAATAGCAGTACGCGCTGACAATTGGATCACAGAGTCCGAACTCAAATCCCAGTGCTTTGCAATTAGATGTGCATCTGTCGTCACGAGCCGGACAACCATGGGATTCTGAAAGAGGAAAGTAGCTGTGAATATCATTTGCCATTACCTCAATGGACATAATATTAGACAAAATAGTAAGCTTTCTGAATTTTACTGCAAACCGCATAAATATCTCGATTTTGAAAACCGTTGACTGTTCTATTACCTTGGCGTTACCCCTCCTCCTGGACTTATTGCTTTTGATTTGTAACAAATTTATCCAACACTTATCACACGAAGGCATGAATAAATATTGGCTATATTAAAACAAGATGCTGATTCATTTGGAAATAAAAGAACCAAGTATGAATCCCTTCTTAATAGGCACTAAGGATTCTAAAACATTCCACCTGAATGATACTTATAATGTTTAAAATTGATATTCGAGTTGAAGGAGTTTCTCATAAAACATAGGATGTACTTAACAATGATTCAATATGAACCTTGGTATATACAAGTCGATAATTCACTAGGGCACTAATCAAAGCTGCGGAAACTAGTCGTCTAAGGTATTTAACTGATTTTTCTCTAATACTTTCTTTCTTGATTTCGCAAAAATGTTTTTGTTTTGGTTCAAAATGAAAATTTGCTTATTCACATACTCCTTGTATACATGGACTCGACAGCACCGGGTCGAGTAAGCGTCGAGTAAGTGAGGTCACCATTACTCGACCCGATTGGGGTCTACATGAACTCGCTTTCTAGCGAGTAAGTATCGCAGCGGCGCGTAGCGTCGAGATTTGCAGTTATTGTGCAAGTTTCTTACTCGTATTTGGTTCCGTTGCCTTTTACTATTGATAGCTTCAATTATTCTTTTTTATCGTTGATGAGGGCTAAAAAGCATTCAACTTCGCTGACGCTCCTCGCCGCTCCGGTTGCTTTTTAATCCAAGAGTTCGCCATAAGTCGACTCGCTGACTCGACAGCGTCTACATGCTTTTAGACAAGCGGGTCAAGCGAGTTAACCTACCCCCTGCAAGCGAGTTAACTCGAGCCGCTCCGCGGCTATTTTACTCGACCCGACTGGGTATACATGAACCCGACAGCTGGTTTTTTAGTCGACAGGCTTACTCAACCCGACTCTGTCGAGTCCATGTATACAGGGCTACAAAGGCTCAGATGAATACTACTTCTAAATTGCATGTTCACAGGTGTAAACCAAATAGCGAAATGCGACTTATACTCGCCACCACTGTAGTAAAGAGGCCCTCTTGAAGGAAGGGTTTCTTCAACAGCAGGCAGGGCCGGTTTTTTTGTGCTCGGTTCTTGAACTGGAGGTTCTTTTGCTGCTTGCATGGTTTAAAAGTGCATCAGTAGGTAATTACAGAATTATGGAGACAAAGGTGAAGACGAAGCGAAAATTGTATTTGCAGGGCAGCATCATGCCTTCGCATTTAAAATGAGTATCGCATGTCTGCTATTTGAAAGAGGAGTTTAATATTCAATGTCCCATTTCTCAACAAACAGTAGGTTCGATTATCTATCTTGACACAA
This sequence comes from Amblyomma maculatum, assembly GCF_055883805.1. Lineage (NCBI taxonomy): Eukaryota > Metazoa > Arthropoda > Arachnida > Ixodida > Ixodidae > Amblyomma > Amblyomma maculatum. The sequence continues at coordinate 87,999,692 of NC_139353.1, read as the reverse complement.
TTTATCTAATAATAAACTCTTAAATTTTTGAACACTCTCCCTGCGGCTTTTTTCCTCCTATTAATGGTTCTAGCACGCAAAGCGCGCAATTCAACGCCGATTTTTCGCTCACACGGATTGGTCGTGAAGATTACCGGGTATTATGAGATATCATCTGGAGCAAAGTGGACTTCTAGGCGATTTGGTAGGTGACGATTTACAGGAAGGCTTAGCGCAAGGCAGACAGAGACAAGACAGTGACACAGGACACAGGCTTGTCCTGTGTCCCTCTCGTGTCCCTGTTTGCATCGAGCTCCCTGTAAACCATGAGATATCATCGCTTGTATTTCTTTACAATAACCAATTGATATCATATTAGGGTACATTAAGTCATCTCGAAAGGGTAAATACTCATTTTGCCTTTGGTAAAGAACATATCTATGCGCTCTACTAATGCTCTAAAGTACCCAATCTTTATGTTATTGCAATTTTTATGCAATGAGACAATAATGCTTTCCTCAACCCTCAATATTTGTGACTGTAGCACAAAAGTGACAAATGCGCACTAAATTCTTTTTCAATAATAATTAACATTGCAATATCGCATTACCAACGCAACCGAGGGTACGTTACATATTGCACCGCTATAAAAACATGAAATATTCTTAAAATACCTTTCTCGATTGTTCACAAAATATTTGACGGGAGTCACCTGTGCTAAGGAGGTAAATCTGCATTTAATTTCTTGTGGTTGAATATAGACAATACAATGGCCCATTCCCCAGCACAGCAGAGACTACGCTGTACTCTCGATCCCCGTGTAATAAAAGATCATTAAACATATATTTTTCATCACCTGGTACGGGAATGCATTCAGTTTCACTTCAATTTGGAAACTCCGTCTTATCTTAACTGAAGCTTGTTTATGATATACCAAGTATTTATTCCTCATGCAATATTTGGTATAAGGAACTGCTGCCTTTAGAGGAAACAACATCTTACTATAAGCATACGCTGCATTTATGCGATAAGGATATTGTTCGGGTGCACAAACCAAATGCGTTCTGTGTATCGACGCTAAAGAGGGCTTATTCATCCCTGGTTGCCTAACGGAGTATCAAACAGAACAAAAAGACATTTATTCATATTTAACGAAATAATACAACCCGTATGCCGCTAAAGATACCGCAAAAGTCAACTTTAACTCCATCTTCTGTCCGAAATATAAAATTTATATAGCTAATAACAGTATCAAGATTTCTTTAGTTCGCATTATGTTATACGAAACTCAAACATTAATGGTGGAATAAGCGTATGTATAATAAACGACCCAGAAATGATGTGCCCCAAACACTTCACAGCTCCTGACATTAAGTGCTTGGTTTAATGGTTAATATGCTTTTAACGTGTCAAAGCTACTAAGGCTATGAGAGAAGCCGTAGTGGAGGGCGCAGCGCACAGGCGCCTTGCTTTTCTCCTCCATCGAAAAGCAGCCGCCGCGGCCGTTATTCGATTCCGCATCCTTGGGCGCAGACGTCAGTCGTCTTAACCACTGCAAAACTAGGGCGGGGTTGAGATTACGTGCGAAAAACTAAAACGATACACAGGATCCTGGCAGAATTATGTAAAATGCGTACATTTTTAGTACTTTTCCAGTTTTCTAGTATCTTATAGTACTAATTAGTAGTGGGTTGTCCTGTGATATGTTTCTTTATAAGGTACTAAATTTGTGTTGTTACATAACAAATCATTTTTTTTCGCTAAATGTTGCATGTCTTTAAACCCACAACAACCGTACTGTGAGAATGAAAAATGTTTATTTTTAGGTTGGGGCGTGCTGACTTGGCCAATTATGATGCGATTATTAGGCATTAGTATCTTAAATAGTTGTTTACGGTACTACAAATGGTTCGCCTAGTTCACGGTGTACGTGGACAAGTGGAGTAAACTGTATAATGGCTGTTCATATGGAGTAAATTTCAGGATGGGCTTAAGCAGAGTGTTCGAAGTGAGTGACCCAGAAGTGTTAATGGCTGGCGTCTCCGCTTCCTCTTCCGGGTACTTCTTTGCACAAATGCATTTCGCTACTCGTCTATTCAATTTGTCCACTACTATTCCATGCAAATTAGACCATTTATTAGTGTAAAACGTGCCAGCATGAATGCGAAGCTTAACTTTAACCTAGGCGTAGGAACAAGAGTGTGTGCCCTAGTGCTGCCCTGTCTGCTTCGGGGTGAAAACCTGGCGAGCGCGATCCCCATCTCACCTTTGCCTTCTCCTGCCACCTCTGCTATGTGGTACCGTACTACCCCACCCCATTACTACTGTCAGTCAGCGCCTGGCTAGGTATTAAACGTCACAATAACAAACAGCAATAAACGTCGAGTAGAATAATTTCAACGCAGATATATGGGCGAGTTCGTATGAACTTGCTACTGAGATTCCCGAGTATGAGTTCTTGGACCGTAGTTTAAACACTCTTACAATTCATTTGGGCTGGCAGTAAATAAAATAGAACAGTGAAACCTTTAAATGACGACAGGTAACGCCACTTCAAGCTGGTTAAGAATGTTATAGGAGGTACATGCGCTCAGTGATCGGTAAATAAATTGTGTCCTCACAAGATATCTGTGACGACGCAAGTCAGTAGAATGAATAGAGCGCATACCCTGACCGCATTATGACCAGAATATGCTAAATATTAAATATTATGCTAAATCAGGCATAAGATATTATATAAATCATGATACTTATAAGATAGGTCATATGTTTACAAAATTTTACATGGTTTAAAGAAGATAGGGAGCAATTTATGGTGTAAAGGTTGCGTTTCTCTGTGCCTGTAATACTGAGTAATATTTGTGCATTGGAACAAAGATCTGAGACTAGGACACGAGTTGAATATGGTGGTTGTCATGGTAATGTTTGTCTTGAAATCTTTTTGGACAAAGTTTTTTTTTAGTATAAATTGCCGCTCTCTTGCTAAGGTGTGTATATTGCGAGACCAGGGGATGGATCAACAAAAGACACCAAGAACACTCAAATTATTGTGACAATTACCCTTCTGCTTAATCTATCGATCTTGCAAAGCATCGTCATCATTCGTGTGATTGTAATCCTGTTTTGGGAGCAAAGTATTTCTTTTTATTCATAAGAATGAAATAGCAACACCACTAATGGAAGCTTTTTCTTAGAGTATCCTGGTGATACCTGCATCAGTCGTCCTTCAGTGGCGGTGTCGCAAAAAGACTTCGGTTTCTTAAGGTCTGGTTATGTTGGACGATAGATGAAGATATTACCTCCATGAGTGTTAGTTGTACACAGTGTAGTGGGCACACGGCTGTTATTGCTTTGGACAGATGTATGCTACGTCGCAGCATGAAAGCACTTTGTTTTTGGCCTTTTCACTGATGCATATTTGTTTATTTCTCCTTTTATTTTCCCTATTAGTATTTTTAATTTCTTATATTTTTACCTTCCCCATTCCTTCAGGCATAATCGTTTTTTGAGTTGTTTAAATTTCGTGCTCTCTGTTTTCTGCCTTGAGTTAAGAAATCGAAATGCCCTTATATCTCGCTGTGTCCGTGGTTTTGCGCTCATGTTAACTGTGTACTCCGAATATAGCTTTGGATGACATAAAACTGCAGTCCAAGATACTTTGTTGGGTGAGTTGGTACTTATTCATTATTAATATAAACAGCGCGAACACGAAAACAAGGGACAAGAAACAAGAAAGCCACAGTACATGCGCTGGGCCTTGGAGTAAACGGCTTAGGCTTAGTTGTGAGTCAGCGCATGTACTGTGGCTTTCTTGTTTCTTGTCCCTTGTTTTCGTGTTCGCGCTGTTTATATTAATAATGAATAAAACTGCAGTAATAACTGGTTAACAATTGGCACATCATCTGCACTTTCAAGCTCCATCAATACATTTGGGCAGAAGTGTTTTTGCGCGTCAAAGGCTCTAGCATACTAGAAGACCGCATGAAACTGTTGCTGAATTGAAATTTTTATTTCACGCAAGGTAGCCGTGGACCATACATTTTTGCGGACGTAAAGATGGTCAGGAAAAAAACTAGCACCTACACGTACTTTCACAGTATGTTCAATGTTATGATGAACTGTAATCTAAAGAAAGTGAAACAACAGTAACTGAGATTATAATAATCAATTATAACATATTGAGTCACCCATGGTTAACCAAATTCTTCCATGGAATTCACATCTGCACTACATACTGAGTCAAGCAAAGTAACCTTTGTTCTCACAGCACTGCGATAAAACGAGACGAGAAAGAAATTCTTACCCGAAATAAAAGTACTGTTTGTAGAAATCAGGATATATTTAAAAACCTTGTATCAAGGCGCTTTCCCTATTATAGTTAAACAACTTCCGCGAGGGCCTATGCTCTGTGTGCACAAAGCTTATAAGCCGGGGAAGTATTTAGATGACATGGATAATCTAGTTAGGTAAAGGTTTGTGGAGCCTAAATTAGCGGTATACAGAAGCACAATATATTGTAACATATCTGATTCGTTTAAGCAGCACTGGCATTCAGAATTGATAAGCATGGCAGGAACCACTCCGATTCAGTCTGGAAAAAGTATTCGCACTCAGTCCTGCGTCAAATATATTAAAACTATCTTTGCGATTGAAGTTTGTTACGGCGATTAAGATTTATGTTTCGTAAATGAAATTTCTTTTTTTTTGTCGCCTTTTCAAGTGTAGAACTCATGTAAATATCCAGGGTTACTTTATCATGTCAGCGCCACCATATTTGAGAAATATATGCTTTTGTTGCTAGCAATATTTTTGTTGCATTACAATGGCTCAATATATCTGAAAAAAAAAAAGGGAATTGGGGTGTCGTGACAGTTGGAAATCATATAAGCGAGGTACAGGCACTGCCCGTTTTATCTAGAAAGTGTCATTTATAAATTGTTTCACAAGGAATGTTTCTATTTTTAAGGTGTACTGAAATGAACGGAAAGAATTATTCTGCTACTTTTTTTCCTCCAATTGCAATACGTTTGAGCACGGCAGCCGAGAATCTTAAGCACAGCCACTACAGAGAGGTTTAACCCTTCACTCGAGCTGATATCTTCCGTGGATCTTTAATTTTGTATTTTACGTCAGTCAAACTGCATCGTTAGTCTATGATTCTCACAGTGTTGTCAAGATTAGCCTTAAAGTGAGAATATGTGATGTAATATGCTTGCTAATTGTAGCCAGAGTCCGCACAATTTCCTCTTCAGTAGGCCAAAGATTTCCCAAGAAGTCCTCCCAAACAAGCAATGCACACGTGCAATGTAACAACCGACTTGAAGACGGAGAACACCGCGACATCTATAAATTAGTTATGACAACGTAGAAAACTCCTACAACTAAACCTAAGCCATACATTCGCAGAATATGAGTGAAATGCATGACGCGCAAGCACGCGAACGTTATCTTTCTACAGCCTGTTAGACACCATGTCATCGTCTATGCAAGCGGAACTCGGTGCCATATTGAGTACGATATTGCAATATCACAATGTTTAAGTATATGTAACTTGTACGTAAAGAAGGTATAAGTTTGTTTTCAGAGACGCGAAGCATCGACTCATAGAGGGCAGCAATTTCCTTCTCCTCCTCTCTTGCTGTCGCTCTTGAAGCCTCGGGCACTGTAGCCAGTGCACCTATTACCTCTGGTTGGTGTGTTGAGACTCTTGAAGCTGCAAAAAGCTGTGTGGATTACTTTTGTTTATTTGCAACTCTCATCCGCTCTTTTCCTGCCCTCATCCAAGCCCACACGTGCATATATTGTCTCAGATATTGTCTCTCCTTCCAGACGCTATTTCCATTAGTGTACTGCAGCTGCTGGGCTTGAGCCAGTCGGTAATGGCGCCCGGCATATTTTTCAACTAAACATACTAGTGCCTTCATGTTAAATTACTTGGACGCGTAGCTCCGCAATTAAGAGTGAGACGCAGTACCCTAATGAGTGTCTTCGTCTGGCTCTCTTTAAACACAGCTGTGCTTTATGTTCAGAGTCAAGCAACTTGTCACAGGCCATTTTCAAGCTTTCGTGTCTCTCCGACTGCTTCCACATAAGAGCACATACACTCCAAAATAGACTCCAGCACAGGATTAGGTTGACGGGCTCTTCCAGGCCACCCACCGTCTACAGCAAATCCAGTTGCAGCACTTGTATACCTCAAAGCATCCACAGGTCCACCTACTCTGGTGCATGTCAGCCGAGTGCTAAAGTCAGTGGGTAATATTAAATTGTACCACAAGGAGAGGAGTTCGCACTACTCGTGATTGCACTAGGCATGGCTGATCATTCGGCTTACTTTGTTTTTCACTAGAATAATTTAGTAATAAGACAATGTTCTACTAAGAAAGTGGTATTTTGCATTTGAAGTTTCTAGATACAAGACTCAAGATATCATTGTGATGACCTCTAAATGTATAATACATGCGTATGACACACTGCCACATTATCCAAGAACATATCATGGAATTCGTATACGGCAGCAATGTAAATCAAGACGACTTCCTTTAATAGAACCACACATGTTGAAAAATTTTATTCGTAAAGTTGTACCAAGTGACCTAAATGAAAATTAAATTTCGCCACCTAATGCATGAAATACAGCTCTCTGCGGCAAATATTAGGTAAAGATATGCTCCGCACAGAAACCATTCTGAGATTGTTGCAGATATGCTATTAACCCTCCCGGTGTTACATTGCAGATTTGTTGCTTTTGTTACTTTAAACAACCCCTCACATTCTTTGAGGGTCTGGGTTTCCCGAAATATGTATGATATTTGCAACAAATTCTACATTATTCAATCATAAAAGCATCCTAGCACTTGTGGGCAGGAAAGTACAGTCGCGAGTAAAGATATTAACCGAAATGACGACCGCGCAGAGCTATGATATGTCACCAGGCTACACTGCGGTTCGCAGGCATACTTATCGGGCTCTTCTGATGTTTACAGCAGATAGAGGGGGGGTGTAGACAGGAAAAATTATTTGTCAAGCGAGCCACCGCCCGAGCTTCAAAGTGCCGCCCTAACGCTACTGTGCTAGTTGCATTTCTTTTACATGAGTCGCTATACAAAACAATGGCTTATTTATTTTTTATTTTATGTCAACATATATAAATTTCGCTGGGCCCCCCGTCATACAGTTCGCTGAACCCCCTAATACTGAAGAATGGGAACGGCCCGGTACTCTCGTTATCAGCGTTTCCGTTAACCACAGCGCAACGCGTTATCATTCCGGTGATCTGGTGATCCGTGACGTGTGCCAATCTTATTACTCGCGACTGTTCATTCCCGAAATTGGAATTATGTATGCGATACTGAACTAAACAATTTTGAAAGCTCTCAATCACTGTTACAACCGAAGATCATATATATACGTATTTAAATCTCCTCTTTCAGTGCACGGTCCTGAAGATCACCAGAAAAAAAAACTTGCAGCTTAAAATTTTCAGGCAATTGGGTCACATACCTTCCTTCTTCTTGTCCTCACTTGGCTTTGTTTCCTTTACTGCACCACCTAAGTGTAACAGATGAATATAGATATATCAGGTGGTCGCATTAATATTGAACTGGTTACAGCACCTCTTGTTAGTTGCTCAGACTCAGTACATCAATATCAATAAGGATTTAAAGTGTGGGATGCGCTGAAGCTCCACATTGAACTGTGATTCGCGACAGGGTTGTTGTATCCCGTCTGGGAATCTGTGGCTCCTTGGCCGCCTATAGGTAGTTTGCCAATCGCTCAGTCACTAATTCCTTAATATGACCTCCGCTAACTTGCACATACTTATAGGCATAATGCCCTAATCATTTCCATTGAGCTAAATGACAGATCGCCTTGAGATAGGTGTACAGGCCGCTTTAACCATGGCTATGAAATGCCTGTATGACCAGAGGCATCAAGTTGGACTCTGGATTAAACCTTCAAGGAGGGTTCGGTTACATTCACCAGATCCACGATTCAGATTTGTTAGCTCCTAAATGTGCTCCGGCGTGCAGCTAGCACTATATATTTTTCACTGAAGTATGCCTGAAGCGGTATCATAGAACGTCGGCGCATATGACAGTGGCTCATCATGAGTCGCATTCACCGTCTGCGGGTCCAAAATTAGAGCACTTTCAGGGCACTATCATGCTGAACGGTGCATCACCGAGACTTAATATATATGCCACTGAGTTACACGTATCTTCTCATTAAACGGTCAAACTAATAGCGGCGTGACATTTATTTCTCATTGACATCTGCATTTAGACTCTACGTTTGTAAATAATTAAATATAAATGAAAAGCAAACCTAAAGCTGATATTTTGCAGATAACCGGTGACATACCTTCCTTCTTGTCGTCGCTTGGCTTTGTTTTCTTTTCTCCAGCATCTAAGGAAAGCAAATGTATATGTAGATATGACGACCGTTCAAACTGATTGCAGGCTGAATTCAGCCCCTGTTTATATGCACTTCTCACCAGTGAACAATATCTATATGGATAAATATTAGCATATATTATGCTTCATAGTTAAGGATAGCCGGAAGTACTAGTCCATATCATAACGTTATTTAGTTATTTAGTTAGTTGTTTATTTATTTATTTATTTATTTATTCATTTATATATATATATTGTGCCTTCCAGGGTAGAAACAATACAGAGGGAGTGGCTGGAAGACAAAATACGAAATATGCACAGCAAAAGAAAACCATACATGCAATATCTAACAGTTGAGGTCAAAATAATAACAAAATACGTTTTTATGCGCAAGTTTTGTTTCAACTGAAAAAAAAAGAAATTATCGTTAAACAACAGGTAATGAAATCACGGCAGGGTATTATATACATGCTGCAGTGAAATGAATAAACGAACTCGTAAATATTGAAGCCATGCTTATACGCAGTGCAACGAAAATTTGCATTGCCTACATTCCGTACGGCAGACTAGCTAATAAAAAAATTGGTTATAGTGGCAATATGAAAAGGAAGGTGATTCTAGTCTTTCTATGTGCAGAGTAGGAATGACTCAGAGAAATACCTACTAATGCGTAAAGTTGCGCAAACGTTTTGAATGTAGTCTAGGTGAGGAAATATATATGAAGGCGGAATGAGCAATTTATTGTGTCGATTGTCACGATGGAATTATGCAAGTGTCTAGAGCACGTAAAACGCTGATGCACATAGCACGCAAGGCACAAGCACAGTGAGCACTGGACGTCGAAACACAGACGGCGGCTAAGAATTTTAGCATCAGCATGCGCAAGGTGCACACACACTTCGTCTGCCTCACCTTCGTTCACTCGACTCGTGGCAGTATCTTATGAAATAGGCAGGTTCATGTTATTGTTACGAAAACGATACAGCTATTATTTTACAGAAAATGAAAAAATCATCTACAAAACAATGAATTGATAAGATAGTGGAATGAGGCAAATATTAAAACAGTAAGGGCCCAACCACGGTATCTTCCTTAACGCCAGAAGAAGGAGATAGAGAAATAGTCGAATAGCAAGGCAGGGAGGTTAACTACGCGAATCGAGATTGGCTACGCTACACGGGGGGATGAGAACAAAGGGAGAAAGAGGAAAAAAAGAGCGCAAAGGTAAGTAGTCTTTCACATGTCCAGATATCTATAGTAAACGGGGAGAGTGCATACACTTAAAGTCTAGACCTCAACCCCGGGTCCTTTAAAAAATTAGGAGACCCCCTTCACTGCTTTCCGCTGGGATAAAGCTGTCGTTCAAGGGCCCAGAACCTCAGCTTCAGTGAGAGCGCGAGAGTCCAAGCGGTGGAATGTAGCTGCCAGGAAGGCACGCTCGCGCACTAACTTGCCACCGCCGTTCGCCACTGCGAAACGCTTGCCTATATAAAAAGCTTCTCTTCCCGTTCTCAGCCACGCCACTGGTACCACTGGGGTCCCGTACTAGGGACCCCACCTAGTATCTGTAAGGGCCGGATCTTCAAAGCTCCGATTCATGCATACCTTCACCCCTTTTTAATCATTAAACGTTTATCATCACCACAGGCAACTGGTAGAAGTCTAACTACCTCTGCATGCAGTTACTCGCCTAGTGCCACCCCGCCGGGGTGGCGCAGTGGCTACGGCGCTCGGCTACTGTTCCCAAGGACGCGGGATCGAATCCTGGCCTCGGCGGCCGCTTTTCGATGGAAGCGAAAAGCAAGGCGCTCATGTGCTGTGCGATGTCAGTGCACGTTAAAGATCCCCAAGTGGTCGAAATTTCCGGAGTCCTCTACTACGGCGTCTCTCATAGCCTGAGTCGCATTGGGGTTAAACCCCACAAACCAAACCAAACCAAACCTAGTGCCACCACTCCCTCTCCTATCGTAGCGCAGACCACATATGTGTTTAAATTAAAAACTATTAGTAGAGTGCTTCTTGAAGGAATATGTGCGAAAATCATATATGTACATACAGGTCTAGCTCGAATTCTTTGCCTCAATCTATCGAAAAGCTGATCCGCTGTGCTCCCATTTCGCATTAAGAAGTAGCTTAACCGTCGGCTAATTTTTGTTTCAATAGGTTGCAATGCGTGCTGCATGATAGATTGCAGTCTGCCAGAATCCCTAAGAAATAAGGAGATTTGTAAGAAAAAACATTACAAGGGTTAAACGCTGCTAACCCAAACAATGAGCGAAAGCATTAGCTGCGGGTGACCAAGTGTTCTTCTTCTTCTCTATTTCATCTTCCTCAGCCCACATATAAAGCTCCGCTTTAACCAAGCCGTATGAACGTGCCTTAGTGGCCTATGGGGGTAAAGTGAATGCCAGGGTTTTAGAAGGCCGGTTCTGACATAAGCGTCCCATGTGAAACGCGAGACGCCCGTTGGAAGCTGCTGCGAGCCGCTTGAGTTGGTAGCCCAGCTCTAACCCTAGTGTCACGTGGGGTGTGATGTCCCAGCGTCACTTGGGTAAGACGTGGCTTCCTGGGCTTCAGAGCTTTTGAATATGCGTCTTCCGTGAAACTTCTTCATACGCGCGTCTTGTCCTTTTGACTCTCATCACGCATAGTGAGCTTTAGCTGCAATATTTGCCATACATGAGATAAGGCTTTTGAAGACACAGTGTGAATGGTGATTAGATAAAAAAGAACTTCTTTATCAGCTCATCTGACTCAACCCACAGCCTTTTGATTTACACAGCGGAATCCAGTACCGAGCATTTCTGTTCTTGAAGACTTTCCAAAAACTTCCCGCTTAAACCAGTTATTCCCTTGCGATGCGATTGGCCATGAATCTTGATCATTGACTTAACTCCGACCTAGCTGATAAGGTTGACTATGTCGCTGACGTTATTTTCACGCACGCTAGGTTGAGATCGAAGAACAACAAACAAGTAAAGCCGGGGTGCCGCAGAAGCACAGCGTGGGCTGATTTCTTTTGTACTACGAAAGGCTCAAGAATGGGAAAGGGGATCAAGGGGTTTTGTTGTGATTTGAAATCATCTGCAGACAAAACTAAGCCGGCCCTATGCCTTCGGTGGCGGCCAGACTTTGGCGACCATCGGGTATAGGATCTCTGCGGAGGCGAAGACAGGTTTGTGTCTTGTGAAGGCCGAAAATTATATATATATATATACATATATACATATATATATATATATATATATATATATATATATATATATATACAAGCAGATAAATGAAGGGGAAATGAGGGTGCTCGTTATAATACATGAAGGAAAGAAGCCAACAGTCGGCGAGGCCAAGGAAAGCATTGGGGATGGTACTTTGTCTTTTTGTTTTTAATTTTTACTTCGGTAATCATACAAATTAATAATGCAATCTGTTCAGGGGAAAGGTAATTAAACACAAGGTAGCAGAAAAAACAACGTGCCGATGGTAGGATCCGAACCCACGACCTCCGAATATCGCTTCCGGTGCTCTTCCAACTCAGCTACATCCGCCGCTGTCTCCCCTGCTACTTTCTTGGGTATTATAGTTGTCTGTATACGAACCTTGAGAGTGTTCACCAGCGCCACCCTCAACCAAAGCGGCGGACGTGGGACGTCCTGTGTTACCGCCAGCGTCACATAGAACGTGATCAATAGCGAGGGCGAAAGCTCTGCTAGAACCCTCTTATGCTACCTATGGCTTCAAGACTGCTACCTTGTGTTTACCTTTCCCGTGAACAGATTGCATTATTAATTTATATGATTACCGAAGTAAAAATTAAAAAGAATTGGACAAAGTACCATCCCCAATGCTTTCCTTGGCCTCGCCGACTGTTGGCTTCTTTCCTTCATATATATATATATATATATATATATATATATATATATATATATATTGTAACAGCACGGAAGAAGATGAAGTTTAGAAAACAGGTGAAGGAGAAAGACGTTGAAAAAAAGGACTCTCGTGCCGGACGCGCTGCCGTTGACCAGCTGAGCTCCCTACGCTATCGTCTTGTAGTTCAGCGCTCCGACGTCTTACCCCTTCGTAACAAATTGGTGGTCAGGTGCTGGGTACGACTACCCTCAAGACGCATCCTCAATCGCTGGAGCTTCGTCGGAGCCGTCGCCTCGCTGGTCTCCCACCCTTTTCAACAAGAATGCAGCAGACAACCGAGCAGCCCCGAACATCAACACGGGACCCTCTACCCTCGTCTCGCGATGCGCCGCCGACCACCACGAATGCGACGCTACCATTTCGCGAGCCTCGTTCCTTTGCCGGCCAAGCAGGGGAAGATGTTGATGACTGGCTCACTCATTATGAACGTGTGAGCCGCTATAACCGCTGGGATTCAGTGGCTAAACTAGCCAATGTAGTCTTTTTTTTGACGCAAACCGCCTTGATGTGGTATGAGAACCACGAGGACTCCCTGACAACTTGGGAAAGCTTTGTCGAAGCCATCAAGGAATGTTTCGGTGACCTAGCTGCAAAGAAGAAACAGGCAGAGCAGACACTTGCTCAGAGGGCCCAGGCAGCCGGAGAAACCTGCACCACCTACATAGAGGCCATACTCAAGTTGTGCAAGACCGTCGACAGCAGGATGACTGAAGATGATAAGGTAGGCCATCTGCTCAAGGGCATTGCGGAAGATGTCTACCACTTCCTAATTGCCAAGGAAAACTTGAGTTCGGTCTCTGACGTTATCCGGCACTGCCGAACATTCGAGGCCCTAAAGACTCGCCGCATTACACCGAAATTTGGACGGCTCGCAAATGTGACTACAGTGGCTAGCATTGAAGAATCGCCATCTCAAAGCCTCCTGTGCGCCATCCGTGAGATTGTTCGAGATGAGATGTCACGACGTGAGCAGCTTGTCCGGCCCAATGGCTTCGGAGGGGACGTATATGCTCGTCCAACTTGTGGGGGTGCGTGCCCTCCGATGTCCGCGAATGTCACCGACTTTGTCTGCCGCGAAGACCTATACACTCCGCGATCAAGGCCTGAAGAGAATTTCCAACAATTCTCTTGCCATCAGCGTACAGATCCTCGCTCTTACTCCAGTCGTACATCGCGCCGACCGCCGGACAACTACATCGTTCCGGAACCACCATCCGGATATTCGTCGCGGCCTACCATGCAGGAACCAGCTGACACGCCACTTTTTCAGCGACCTCTTCCGGTGTGCTACCGGTGTGGTGCCGCGGGTCACATTTCCCGCTACTGTAATCGGCGCACATCGTTTCGGAATCCCCCGACGGCACCGAACCGACGCATCGTCCAGCCCTACATCGACAACTATCGGCCAGAGCATCCTTCCCGGAGGGGCCGCTTTCAAAACGAAGGGCACCGCAGCCATTCGCCAGCGTCTGACCGTAGTGTGACACCACCTCCGTCATTTCGTGTGCGCCGCCGCTCCCCGTCTCCACGGCGCCGATCTCCACCACCAACGCAGGAAAACTAGCCAGCGCGGCCAATGGAGGTGAGGTCGCTGGACAATGTGCGCTGCTACCTATTATTCCTCCATCTGTGTTCATGTTAAAGAACAAGGTCAATGTGATTGTTGATGGTTTGCCAACGATGGCGTTGGTAGACACTGGTGCTACAGTTTCAGTAATGAGTTTAAATTTTAAGAACCTTTTGAAGAACAAAGTTATGTTTGTTTGGGACAAAACTTCAAATTTTTATGGAGTAAGTGGAGAGTTATTGTATCCGGTTGGGGTATGCAGCGTTAAAGTTTCCTTGGGGGGCACAGTGTTTCCGGCGGAGTTTGCAGTACTGCCCCGATCTACACATGACGTAATCTTGGGAATTGACTTCCTGCGTATGTGCGGCGCTACAGTTGACTGTCGAACGGGAGAGCTAAGTGTTAGTGGTTCTCTTCCTCGTGAACTTTTGGAAGAGACATCAAATTATGAAGACGTTTTGTGTGTGTGTGATGAAGTCGTCATACCGCCACATTCAGCAGTGTGTGTCCAGGTGTCCTGCTCCCGTGCTATTAACGACTCTTTTGAGGCTACTGTGGCGCCTCTTAATTTACAGTGCGTAAAGAAAAATGCGTTAGTGCCGCATTGTTTGGTTCGCGTGAAAGAGGGCCGTACCGGACTGTGGACTATAAATTGCTCATCGGAACCAGTTGTTTTTCCAGCGGGTTCCAAACTAGCTTCATGTAGCGCAACTCTCCCGAATTGTGTAGCTGTCGTTACTCCTTCCCTAGACAACCCCGCTACTAACTCACCTGCTGACGAAGAGCTTCTTCCGATGATCAGTGCATCGTTGAACACCTCACAACGACAGATATTGAAGAACCTTTTGTCCCAGCACCTATCCGTCTTTGATTTCACGCAGTCCAACGGCTCGCAACGTTTTCCGCTGTCGCGCGCACGCCACAGGATTGACACGGGATCTGCCCATCCGATCCGTCAAAAGCCGTACCGCGTGTCACCATCAGAGCGTAAGATCATCACCGAGCAAGTCCAAGACATGTTGAACAGGGGCGTAATACAGGAATCCTCCAGTCCTTGGGCTGCTCCCGTGATATTGGTGAAGAAAAAAGACGGAACATGGAGGTTCTGCATTGACTATCGTCGCCTCAACTCCATCACTAAAAAGGACGTGTATCCTCTACCACGCATCGACGATGCCATAGATTGCCTTTTTTCCGCGTCTTATTTCTCATCAGTTGATTTGCGATCGGGTTATTGGCAGATTCCGATGGATCCTGCTGACAAGGAAAAAACTGCATTTGTTACCCCGGACGGCCTATTTGAATTTAACGTGATGCCCTTCGGCCTATGTAATGCGCCGGCCACATTTGAAAGATTTATGGACACAATACTTCGTGGCCTCAAGTGGGAAATCTGCATGTGCTATTTAGACGATGTTGTTATTTTTGGCCGGACTTTTACTGAACATAACACGCGACTCGCTGTTGTGTTAGATTGCCTACAGAAGGCTGGCCTTGTCCTGAATTCTAAAAAGTGCCGTTTTGGTGAACGTCAAGCGCTGGTACTCGGGCATCTCGTCGACCGCGATGGAGTTCGGCCAGATCCACAGAAGACTGCAGCAGTTGCAGCATTCCAACGACCACAGACTCAAAAGGAGCTCCGCAGTTTTCTGGGCCTGTGTTCCTACTTTCGACGATTCATTCCAAGGTTTGCCGACGTCGCCTACCCTCTGACATCCCTTCTACAAAAGGACGTCCCTTTCGACTGGACCTCAGATTGCGACGCGTCTTTCCGCCAACTAAAGTTTCTGCTAACGTCACATCCCATACTACGGCACTTCAACCCCTCCGCTCCGACTGAAGTCCACACTGATGCAAGTGGGATTGGTGTTGGCGCTGTGCTTGTGCAACGTTCGACAACAGGCGAGCATGTAATTGCGTATGCAAGCCGTTCCCTCAGCAAACCTGAGCGCAACTACACTGTTACGGAGCAGGAGTGTCTCGCTGTAGTTTTCGCTGTTCAGCGGTTTCGGTGCTACCTGTATGGACGCCATTTCACGGTTGTGACGGACCATCATGCCCTGTGTTGGCTTGTCAACCTTCGTGATCCATCTGGTCGTCTGGCAAGGTGGGCCCTTCGTCTGCAAGAGTACGACTTCACTGTTTCGTACAAGAGTGGCCGTAAACACGCCGATGCAGACTGCCTTTCACGCCTTCCTCTTCCTACGACCGAATGTGACTCTGGTGATTTCGATCACTACATCGCCTCCGTCGTGCCCGAGTTTCCCGACGCCTCGGCTCTGCGGACTGCGCAAGAGACCGACATAAGCCTCGAGCCCCTGCTTGCGGAGGCGCGGGATTCCACTGCTTCCAGCCCATTTTGTCTCCGTGATGGCCTTTTGTACAAAAAGGCTTACTCAAGCACCGGTACGAATTTTCTGCTTGTGGTTCCCGAGAGCTACCGCTCGTGCATCTTACGCGCCATGCACGACGACCCCACTTCCGGTCACCTGGGCTCTGCAAGAACGCTCCATCGTGCCCGCGACCGGTTTTATTGGCCAAAGATGCGCCAGACAACTGAGCGATATGTGGCGAGCTGCACTGAGTGCCAACGACACAAACGCCCTACGTCCACGCCACAGGGGCTGCTGCATCCTGTGACTCCACCACGTGGCGCATTTGAGAAAATCGGAATCGACCTTATGGGTCCCTTCCCGAAGTCATCCGACGGAAATCGTTGGATCGTGGTTTGTGCCGACTACCTCACCCGCTACTGCGAAACGGCAGCTCTTCCTTCAGCCACCGCTCACCACGTGTCCCTGTTCTTGCTCCGTTCTGTGATCCTCCGCCATGGACCTCCGCGAGTGATCATCAGTGACCGAGGTCGCCAGTTTATGGCAGACGTTGTGGAAGAGCTTCTTCGTTTGTGTGCGTCGCATTTTAGGCATTCCACACCATATCACCCTCAAACCAACGGCTTGACGGAGCGCACAAACCGCACACTCACAAACATGCTATCTATGTACATCGCATCTGACCACAAGAATTGGGATACTATACTGCCATTTATAACGTTTGCATTCAACACCGCAACCCATGAGACTACTGGCTATAGCCCGTTCTTCCTGCTATATGCCCGTCCTCCTCGGTATTGTCTAGATACCATTCTTCCTTACTCCGTCCATGATGAACCGTGCATTGCGGAAACTCTTTGTCGAGCCGAAGAAGCTCGCCGTCTCGCCCGTTTGCGAATTCTCGCTTCTCAAGAGCGTTCAAAAGCTCGATACGACAGCCGGCATAACCATGTGTCTTACGCCCCTGGAGATTTAGTGTGGCTTTGGCGACCTCTCCGAAAGCGTGGTTTAGCGCAGAAAATGTTGGCGCATTACGCTGGCCCTTACGTTGTGCTTGAACGCGTCAGTGAAGTGAACTACCAAATAGCACGTATAACAGCAAGTGGTCGTCGTTCAGTCAGAACTGAAGTTGCCCATGTCGCCCGGATGAAGCCGTGTCACTCTCGTGGAAACGAATAACTACCTCGCCCGGGGGGCTTCGTCTGCAAAGGGGGAAAATGTAACAGCACGGAAGAAGATGAAGTTTAGAAAACAGGTGAAGGAGAAAGACGTTGAAAAAAAGGACTCTCGTGCCGGACGCGCTGCCGTTGACCAGCTGAGCTCCCTACGCTATCGTCTTGTAGTTCAGCGCTCCGACGTCTTACCCCTTCGTAACAATATATATATATATATATATATATATATATATATATATATATATATATATATATATATATATATATACATATATATATATATATACACACATATATATATATATATATATATATATATATATATATATATATATATATATATAATATATATTGCATTCTTTCTATTAGAGCTCAGTTATATGAATACAGTATTAGCGCCAAACTGACACACAACACAACTAAGACCTACGCAGGCCAAGCGCTATAATTTTTCACAGTTTGGCGCTTTTATTTTATCCCTCAAACCGCATACACCATCTTACTCAAATTAACGTTATTTCCAGTTACTCGGGTGTGCGATCCTCACGTGCTCTTTTTTTGCACATGCACAAGAGTTTGAAGCTATGTAAATCTCGCACTTTCAGTACAAACATTCACAATAATGGCATTTATTTTGATATGGGAAGAAACGGTTTGACAAGGCTATCGGCTGCAGTCTCGACTTCAATAATCCGACACCTGAGCACTTCACATATTTTATATTGTGGCAATGTTAATTTTGTAAGACGTGGTGATCAAGGAAACGGGGGGCTTTCTTTTCATCTAAATCCACAATATCGATGCCCTGGCACTAAAAAGATTGCTTCCTGCCATCCATAGGAAGACAGTACCTCAAGGTTACGCCTTGAGTAGTTTGAGTGCACAGCTTACACAATGCGGCCATTATATTCTAATAAAGTGCTTTATTCTATGGTGGC
Organism: Amblyomma maculatum; assembly: GCF_055883805.1. Taxonomy (NCBI): domain Eukaryota; kingdom Metazoa; phylum Arthropoda; class Arachnida; order Ixodida; family Ixodidae; genus Amblyomma; species Amblyomma maculatum. Next base: position 87,981,374 of record NC_139353.1, on the reverse strand, counting down.
GCCAGCAGTGACAAGTAATGCGAGAAGAATACAGGAAACCAAAATACCAATTCTGGCTTTTGTCACCTTGCCCACTGTAATAATCTAAGATGCTTAATAATGCTACTCTGGTTATGTGATATTTAAAAAAAATCATAACTCTGCAGCATTTTGTTATTTTGCCTTGTAAGCATAGGGTGTAACGTCAACATGGTGAAACAATCATTGTTCCTTACTGCTGACGTCCCCTGCGGTAGCTATGCTCCTAATATAGTTGAACTTTCGACACTACAGGTCTCGGCGATGCATGAGGATGTGATTATTTTTTTTTTCAAAATGACTTGGGAAGTACTTAAATTGTCCGATCTTGCAACAGATATGAACTCCATTATTTTTTTTTCATTTCATTATTTCTTGTTCATACCTGTAATATATAACTCATACTCAGTAGCACAGAGCTGCAGGATAGAGCTTTCAGACATAACACCACCCGAGACAGTTGTCAAGCGCTGCTCTAAAGAAGCAATACGAACATTTTAGAATAGCTTAGTAGTTACGTCAATGATTTGGTATTCAAGAATATAGGAGGGTGCGTGCTTATTTGCCCGTACCCTGACTTGTAACAGTAGTCTTTTTATGGCAAACAGTGAGCTGACCACTGAATACTCAGCTATGTCACCCATATTCTTCCACATATCATATTTTATCATATTTGTAGTCATTAAGCCGATGTCAGATGTTATAAAAGGGGGGTGTACGCGCTATCATCTTAACAGTGATGACCAAACGACAACATTCATATTTTGAGGCCAAATCTTGTATTTTCCTAAATTTCGCCGAAGTGTTCGCCGGTTGTGTTCCACTCTGTTTGAAATGTTCGCAAAATGCTAGCCGCTGCATGTGTCAGTCATCAAACTAGAGTCGGATAACCGAGCAGTCGCGTAATAGCTACTACCAAACTACCGCAGTAATTATGCTATACTCGACAGGACATGGAGAGGAGGCCATGGCTGTCTGAACAGTTTCAAATGCGTACAACGCCATCGAACATTAAGACATATACAACGATAATACATATATATCAGACTTAGCTAGAACTGCTACTAGACCTGGAGTTATATAAACACGTTAGTATTAAATTCTCAGCTGTACAGGGTTCACTGTGTAGGCGTTGCCGCTGTGTTGCAACCAAAATGTCACACACCGCCCTCTCGCCTTTGGATGTTAGCGGCTAACACGATCAGGGAGTAATTGGCCCTATGTTGTGGGAAGTGGCAATGGCATATGTTATGGTTGGGCTCGTACGAGCTGTTGTGAATAAGGTTTTTAGTGTGTGCTGATTCCGTGTAATTGTCAGGTGTGGGTGTGGATTCACGAAATTTAATCGTATCAAATAGTGATATCACTTCTGAATAATGACTAGGCTAGTAGTGCCGTCTATGTACCGGAACGAGGATCCCGAAGTGAATCCGCACACTGGAGCCAATAACGCGTTTTTGTACAGACCTAAGGAGGGCTTCAAACGCGGCCAATCTTTTTTTTAATACCTACGTAGGTCTTAGAAAAAAAAAAAGTCTTGAAGTGAACTATAGTGTTTTCTTTGTTTTTCGCTTGCTCTCCCTGTAACGCAAGCATGTAGCTGGCGTTCGGCATTGTGTCTGTCTATTCCGTGCTGTAATTCAGCAGTTCGTAGGTGGCGTGAACGGCGACATACAAATTATAGAACACACATTGGTGCTGCGTGCCTGCTTGTTTTAAGTTTGAGTAACTTCGCCGAACGTAACCATGTATCGGTACTGGTCATGTTCATCAGCCTCCTAAGGCCAATCACTGAAAGTCTCTTTGTCCCACAGATATTTAACTCTAAATTTAACCCTTATGTAACGGCAGCACACATGCAAACTCTTCCACGGCAGCAAACTATTTATATATTGTCCGCATCATTTTTGGCCTTTTTGTATTTATGCTCTTAAGCAGAAAACCAGAGCTGCAGGCGGCAAATGAAGCCGTAATCATGATTTCGCTCAAAAAGAGCTGCAGTATGATGTTTTACATTCTGCTGAAATTAACGTCTGCTATTTTATGCAACGAGTTGCTCTGGTACATAACATTTGCAGAATGATCTGCTTTGCTGTAAGCTTTCATTTCAATAAACGTGTCTAAATGTTAATTATTCATCGGTGACAGTAAGTCCGCAACGTCCATCCTCCCTATAACTGAAAAAGTTGTATCTATTTTTTTTTCTCAGAGTTGTTTGGACGTCTGGTCAGCTTACCGCATTGGTCTGGCTGGACGCACGCGCCGTCCTTTCTTCGGGATGTTCCTTTCACGCATTGACATACTAGCTCGACATAGTTGCAGCTCCATGGATCTTCTCCTGGGCACATATCTTGGAACACTTTCCGTTTTGGAGGGCAGAAGCCCACCCTCTGGTTATTATAACAACCTAAAAAGAACACGGTGAAAGAGAGTTGGAGTGATATCATGTGTGCCTCAATAAGGAGAGTGGTCACGGTGTCATATCAAAATGTAGTTAATGTTGTTGTGGCTGTGGGAAGAAGGAAAAGAAAATGAACGAGCCTGCTACTGGCTTTGTAGCTGAGCCACCTCCGCAGCCTCGCGCGGACAGACAAGCGAAATTAGAGAAGAAAGAAATAGAGGAGGGAGAAAAAAGCGCACCAGAGTGCCACTTCGTACACGTGTCCGTATAATCAAATTGCTAGTGCAATAAAACTGTTTCTTCACGTATTCCAAATAAACCATGCCGAAAGTCTTTTATTTTTCCAATATACCATGTGGCTCTTCGTGCAGGCTCAAAGATTCACTAGTTAGAGCGCACGTCATGCCAGTCTTTCTCAGCGTACACTGGATAACGAGCGAACAGGATTATATGAGAAACATTAGGATCCTATTGTTTGATTCCGTAAATTACTAATGACCGCAACATATTTCCGACTTTGTTATACGTCCTTATAAAGGTCCTCGCAAGCCTAATAATTCTACCAGAAATAGGAATTGTATCGAAAACAATCTCAAATTTTTAGCATGGTAAATATTCTGCTTACGTCTTTTCTTTTTTCATGATTATTAGCAAAAAATGCAAAGTCTAAGCCAAGCTAAAAACACAGAAGGTTGACCTCAGTTAATCACGTAATATCGTTCAGCGACAGCGCGTTTTTGCAGGGTGTCTCAGTTACTAAGCACTATTTTCCTGTGTTAATCAAACAGCCGGGCTTCTAGAACACACATGCATGTGCTTTACAGATACGATCGTCTTAAAGTAATGCTTTTATTAGCAATGGCATGGAATACCAATCACAGTTTATACTATAGCTTGGCAAACATAATTTCGTAGTCAGTGAAGAAGTTTGACGTGGCCTTAACGTTCTCAAAAAGACCATATTCTTGAAATACAAGGTCTCTAACTACATATTTACCTTTATTATCAGTTTCTAGCTCACTTTCGTCTATAGACATTGCCTCTGTGCGTCCACATGTGTCTGTTTCTTAGCCAAGACGTCGACCTCCGTTGATTCCTGCTGCCGCTGCCGTCTTGCCTGTTGCTGTTCCCGTCATAACACTCGACGATACTATTCGTCAGACACCCAGGACGGCCCCGATTACCCTCAATGCTAAGCCGAGAAGCAGAGCCATGACAAAAATTATTCAACAGCGTCTAGCAGTGATTGCAAATCGGGGCGAGCTCTCCTCTGCCCCCAGCGCCACAGCTTTGGTGAGAAGACTTTTCGCTTCGCTTCTGAACCGGTTGCGCACAAACCGAGGCGTTCCCTCCCTGCAGCCTTTCAGCGCGGCCCTGTCGGAAGACCTTTCGGGGAAAACGAATGAGCCCGCCGAGGAACCGTGCTCATACGCGCAGATTACTAACTTTTATCGCAAGCTAAGGTGCACGTATCCCGCCCTTCATCCGGACCTGGACCGAGGGCATCCCACGACACTCAGATGCCTACACACAAAGGCAATATTAGCCCCACCGATTTTATTTGATTACAAACGTTATTACAATCCTGCATGCCAGCACAGTGGTGACGAAACGAACGCCACCCAAGACCATTTGCTATGAAATTGCGCTAGCAACCCCCTCCAACGACACTCTTGCCAGATCCCTCGGCGGAGGAATGGGACAAGCTGTTGGCCACAAGAAATACAACACAATTGGCCGTCATCACGTGAGCTCAGGAGGTAACCCCTGACTAGAAGCCACCTTGGACTCTCCCCAGCCCCAAGTAATTTTTTTTTTTATTTTGTGGCCGTAAAAATTGTCACCACCATCATAATTGGTTAAGAGGAAACGAAAGGCGCAGTATCTCTCACACTTATTTCTGTGGAGATCTAAAGTCAATGGGAAAAGTGAAGGGTCAAATCGGCTTCTGAGATCGGGTTTTTTCGAGAATTCGGATAGTAGTGTTGCAGCACTAAAAAGTTTGCAAATGTGTTCACTGCTCTGTGCCACCCCTTCAACGTATTCAGTAGCTGAGCTGTTTTATTTAAAACGAGCAAATATTGAATGCTTAAACACGCACCGATAGCTTGCCTAGCCGCCTTAAATTTGCAACTGCAATGCAGGGAATCACTTATATTCAAGATCTCTCAGCACTGTAGTAGAGCCGGGCAATAAGGTGTACCGGAAATATATGTGTATAAACCACCGTCATCTTATTTAGCAAGGCTATCCCCACTGCAGAGCAAATGATTTTATCACGCTCCTCTAATTAATGCGGTTGTATGATCCAAATTTCTTAACTGCGTCCGCTCACCCAATTTTCTTTTAAATGTCTGTTACGCTTCCTTTCACTTATAATTTATTTTATCCTAGCCACCGTCGGTAATCCTTCCTTCACATTTATTCTACGAAGCCCATTTCGTCTTTTTGGATTCGACTGGAATGCCGTTAATTAACCCTTTGCTCGCTCACGCAGTCTACATGCTTCCCATCTCTTACCGTTACAGCTATTGTGGCCCTTTCCATATCACTTTGCGTTGTCCTGAACGGAATTAGATCCCTTTTTGTTAGCCTCCACGTTTCTGCCCCACATGTACGTACCGTTAAGATACAACTGTTGTAAAATTCCCCTTGAGCGATGCCGGTAATACACCAGTCATGGTCTGCAGGTACGGTCAAAAGCGCTCGATAGCAATCTTATTGTCGTAGGTATTTCGGTTTCATGTTCTAGATGTGGGGTTACTACCTGTACTAAATAGATATATTCGCCTACCAGTTCAAGCTCGTTAGTTATTATAAGGATCTGTTTCTTTCCGAGGCTATAAAATTTATATTATCGGTGAATTTCAAAACGCTCATTGGCTTATGTCGGGCGGCCGGCCGGCCGGCCTGCCTGCCTGCCTGCCTGCCTGTGCTTATATAAGAAATAAGAATGCCATGTTGCAAAGATGCCCGGCAACCGCATCGGTTTCGGAGTTGCTGTCACACAGCTGGCCCATGTCCCCTTGTGTGAGGATACCACTAACGTGTATAAATTTTGCCAAGGAACAAAGCTAAAAGCTTACCGTAGTAACACTTCTAAAAAAAGTTTTTTTGCGTTCTTGTGTGGAAATCCTAGGTCCCTATATACCCGCATTCTGTACTACATTTCGGCACGTTCGAATATGAATTCAAACTTCAAAATAAAAGAAGTTTTCACAATTAGCAGCTCAACGCCCAGCGCTCTGAAGTCTGACCATTGAGGGAGAATATCCTTATTTAGCGCCTGCAACAAAATCGAGATGCATCAGCGGCATGCGCCTAACGAGCGCTAGCGATTGTCTACCATGGAACGACAGTCCCTCTGAACTTATGTCATTCCATTCGTGAAGACGTCAGTTGAAAGCTCCTGGAGTGGCAATAAACCTTTATTTCAAGTTTTAAAGGTGACCTAAGATCATGTCCTCTAACTTGAGAACGGCACATTCACGTCCAAAATGCCAACGCAGGCCTCCCTGGCGCGGGCACCGCCGCCGTCTGTGCAGTTTGTCTATGATACGATGCCTCGCCAGCCAGACTTAGCCATCTGCAGTGATACTGGCGACTCTGACGTTGAGAACTAGCTAGCTTCCTATAGACGGGTAGCACCCACAACCGGTGGAAGAACATAATAGCACTCAACAGTGATATCTACCTGACTGACGCCACCAACCCCTGGCGGCGAAATCAAGAAGCGGACCTCACCATCTGGCCCCGCCGGGGTGGTGCAGTGGTAAGACGCCCGACTACTGTCCGGAATACCCTGGTTTGAACCCGACCTCGGCGGCTGCGTTTCGATGGAGGCGAAACGAAGAGACGTTCGTGTGCTGTGCGATGTCAGCGCACGTTAAAGATCCCCAGGTGGTCGAAATTACTCCGTAGCCCTTCACTACGGCTCCTCTTTATCTCTTTGCACTTTAACTCCCACCTTCCTCCCTTCCCTTACGGTGCGGTTCAGGTGTCCACATACACAAGTGTGACAGATACTGCGCCTTTTCCTTCCTGTGAGCCAATTATTATTATTATTATTACTCACCATCTGTGCTGATTTCAAAACTTTCTTCACCGAGGTATTTGGCCCTCCAGGGATTCGCAATCTTTGCGCTTAACAGAGGTTGCAGGAGCAGGTGCAGCAAGCAAGGAAGACTTGCACCATCTACATTGAGGATTTGGTGCAGGTATGTAAGCGGCTCAGCTCGCAGATGTCGGAGGCCGAAAAGCGCCTACACATCTAGCCTATATTGATGAGTATGCACTTCAAATGCCAAGCAGCCAGGCACCGCTACCTCAGTCATCACCTTGCGCCAAAACTACGGAGAGCTCCTCAACCAGCGTGTCTGCATGTGCTAGAAATCACTGAGGCACACGTGCTGTGCGTTATGGATATCTGAAGGTTTTGCATGCTTACCGTTCACATATTGCCAAACTGCTCCAAAAAGAAAAATACCTATACAGTTCATCCCGTTCAAAACTGTCCTCTCTGCAAAGAAAAAGTGTGACCAGCCTTAAGGAGTGAAAGTTGAGGTAAAACCTGTACACATTAACTTAAGGCCCCTCAATTCCACCATGCTGACAGCAGAGCAGTTCACAAAATGCAGGATGTTCATTATTATGCGCAAGAAGAGCATTAACACAACTCTGTAAATGTGACGAAACGATGACGTGGTTGTCTTCTTAGCAACACTATAAATTATGCGACATAAATTATGCGAAAAAATAGTGCTTTGAGTTCACACACTTGAAAGTTTTGCTGGAGATCTTGAGCTACCCTCTAAAATCACGTGCTATTTCCCAAAGTTGCACATAAATGGCGTAAAGCTCAAGCGACCGGAGTAGCCGCCCAACGCACTGCGAACCCACAGCTCGCTCTGCACGTTCATAGGCAGAATGCCCCCCGTTGCTCAAAATTTAACCCCCCTTGCTTTTTCAGTGTGTCTATCACTCATAAATAGTTTTTAGAGCAGAATTCGGATAAAGTTACTCTTCGTTGATAAAAGGAAAGCCTACGACAGCATGTGAAATGGTCTCAATACCTAAATTCACAATGATTCACTAAAATTGCCCTGTAACTTGCTAGAAAAAGGAAGGCTGAGTCTCGAAGACAACTGTACATAAACATTTATGAAATCCGCAGTATTTCAGATATCAATATAAAGTCCATTTCTTTGCAATTTAGATGAGACTGACCTCTCCGCTATTATTTCTACATTTTAGTCCAGCACGCACAGTACACTTCTCTTTTGTCAAGACTCCTGTTTTCAAAATGCAAACTTCATTTTGTAAGGAAAAAAAATTTGCGCTGTGATATGATCTTCTGATTATGCAAATAAAGTAATGTCCTTAGCGCAGCTTACTTCTTTCTAAAGAAAAGCAAACAAAAGTTTCCTCTAATACCACGTTTCCACTTGCACTCCTTGTACCTGCTCTTAACTGTAACTTTCCGTACAATTTCTTTTAGAAATGCTCAACGCTACATGCAGTTTAAATTATAATAAACAATGGCAGACACAGCACGAGATTGTCGGTTTGTTGATTACACATGCATGCAGTTATAATTCCGTATGTGAGCATTAGGTTTTGTTATGCACGACAGGACAGAAAACAGTATACAGTGTATCCTTCGATAAATTGGAAACATTATGAGCCACAATTCCGGTTATTTTTATGCAACGACACATTGAAAGTCATTAAAGGGCTAGAAAATTATCGCCCTTCTCAAATAAGCGAATATCTTGATACATAGATGTTCAACCATTGGAAAACGTTAGCACGATCTGGCGCGTTGTTGCTGTGGACCAACTTCAATATGGCACATACCCACAGAGAGGGACTGAACAAGAAATGGGCAGCAAAGATATTTCATGAAGTATGCTTTTATGTCAAAAAAGAATATGATTGAAGGTGTCGAGGAAGAGAAACGAAGAAGTGAAAAAAGAATGAAATAAAAAATGTGAAGTCATAACGCACACGGGAGAGTGACAAAGGGATTTCTAGAACAAGTAATGTTTGAATAATTTCGCAAGGCAAACGATTTCACTCTAGTAAGGCTCTTTGCATGGCGGCAAAAAACGACCTGTTACTGTGCCCAAGGATGGTGGAGCTAAATAATTATAATATCGGGAATATCGGGCTGCTTAAACTAACGCCATTCTGTTGCAATGGCTTTTCCTTCAACTGTCTTCTCAAAGTATTGGAGCGGCGGTTAACAATACAAAATGATCTAATGATTCCTGTTCACGGCAAAATGCGAAGGCTGGAGAAAGTGCCAAGTCAGGCCTGTGAATATAGACATTTAGAGGTGTAATAAGGCCGCACAGCCTTTTTAGAAAAATCACAAGTTGCCGTGCATATTATAATTTTCTATTCCAAGAATATTTGAGATACAGGTAGTCGTCAGATCTTAAAACAATTTTCAGTCTGCATGTTTAATGACCTGTTTGTCCAAAACCTCGCTGCGGTAATATATGTTGTCGCCGGAAGGATAGGTAATACGGTGCCATTGAGGGACTCGTTTGCCAGGTTATCAGCATATTCATATAAGGTCACATTGCTCTGACCTGGTAACCATACCATGTGCACAGGTCTCAAATGTCAAGGGATCAGGGAGAGGGAGACTATTGCAATTGCAGAATCCGCTGACCAAGAGAGGGATGAGCACAAGGATAGAGAGTCGGTAATTACAGTCACTGCAGAAAAAGAGGAGTCTACTTTTCGTAGTGCAAGTACCGCAGCCAGAAACTGAGCTTGAAGAATAGGGATGAAGTCCGGAAGACGCACAGGAAAAGACCAGTCTAGATGCGGACAATATATACCCTCACCTGCCTTTTTATTAAACTGAGATGCGTCGGTTGCGATAGTTAAAGTTGCAGAAAGACTCCTTTAATAATCTTCTAATAATCCGGTTGAAATAACGGATGATAAATAAAATGTTGTCAAAGACCATTTCAACAAGAGACCCGCTTTTTTGCATTAGAAGAATACTAGCAAGGGCAATATTTAAAGGGTCAATGAAATTTTGAAGAAATAACTACAGGTAAGGTGTGATATGTAGGCCAATTGACACAGAAAAGGAGGTCGGTGGGCAGCAAAAAACAGACATATATCGATAAAAATCTGCTGAATATATTCTTAGCTACATCTGAATAATTAGAAATTGTAATCTAGAAAGCAATTGTGCAATTCGGGCTTCAATATTGAGCACATTGTTGGCCATAAATTTTGAACGCCGAACACACTCACGAAACGATTCTCGCTCCAAGAAAACAAGCGAGCTAATTTTAGTAGCTGGTGAACGAGAAACCAACACTGACCCGAACTCTGAAATTGGACGGACATACTTTACATCAACCATTAAAACCGCATCTCTCAGCATTCCAGACCGGAGACTAATGATTCGGCATAAGCCCACGGCTCGAGCCATATTCGTGGTGACACCGTTAATGTGGGGATGCTGTGAAAGATTAGTATCTTAAATAACGCCTAGGTACTTTGAAGAGCTACCCTGAGGAATTATTTGTTGCTGATACCATAAAGACAGACTTACGGGACCTTTTATATTGAAATGAGATTATAGTTTCAGGCCGCCAGTGGTTAACTTGTACTAAAGTGTTTATTGATGCGGTATGTTTCGACAGCACGGAATTAGAAAACACAACATAAGGTAGTTTTATACCTAGACCAAATATAAACAAGAAGGATGGGATTATAGTAAATATGGGATTAGCCAATCCAGGGACCTTAAAAATGTTTGCAGAGTGAAAGCTGAAACCGCGATATTCGGCTACGCATCCGAGCTTCCAAGTGCAGCACAGCATTGGCCATTGATTTGGGCAGACCTAGAAAATACCGCAGAGCTGCTCGTTCCAAAACAAGCAGAGGTTCAAGCTTGTACATTGGGCACCCAGAAAAGTGAATGGAGCCGAATTCAAGCGTTTGCCGTGCTTAAGCCTTATAAAACAAGAGCAGAGTGGCCCGACGCTTATCATATTTTATTGCTGATTCGGATCTTTTCAGCACAAGACTTCTAATTTGGAGCATCCAGTGTAACTGTGGGTCGTATAATATAGCCAAATATTTATTAGACCCAACCTTCGGGTTTCGGACAGAATATGAAAAAGGAATTTTAACAACAGTTGTCTGGGGAAATACGAGGACGGCACAATTGTTGACATTTAAAGTTAACCTTAGGCTGTACAACCAGACTTCCAGGTAATTTAGATAATTTTGCAACTAACGGTATAGTGAATATTTTTAACAGAAGCAAAAAGGCAATATCGTCTGCGTACACAAAACCTTTCAGGGCCGGTTTAATAGGAATAACACGCATTAGTATATTAAACAATAACGGTGAAAGACCTCAGCCCTGTGGTACGCCTCTTGATTGAGGTAAGTGTTAGAATTTAGCTCGCCCTTTATGCAAAAAATGGCCTATCATTTAAAACATTCCTTATCTCCGCAACGTTGTATAACGGGGCATGTTGACCAGCTACTTTATGAAGCAAAATGTTGTATTCTATGCTGTCCTAGGTCTTGGTAGTATCCAAAGTAACTAGAGCTATAAGCTCTTTTTGCCTCATGTCAACACTATTACGGCTCTCCAAGTCTACGAGTGCACTCAAATTGAGCATCCCCGTCCGAATCCAATCTGAGCCTCGCAGAAGCCATGGAAGGATAAAGCATGATCCCTGACACGGGAGTAGACTAACCGTTCGATAAGCTTAACTAAATTTGAAGTCATAGCAATCGGCCGAATATTCTCGAGATCACAACGCTTCCCCTGGTATCTCTGTAGTTTTCCAAGCTTTTCGCTGTTTTCCTTGTGGATTTAGGCTTTTTCCAAAGACCAACTAAAAATATGAAACTGGTTCGAGGCAAAGTCTTTCAATAGCATTGTCAGCATGGCAAATGATTGTCTGTCAATACTAGGGGCAGCCGACTGTAGACAATTAACTACGGACAATAATTCAGATAAACATGCCTTAGTGAAGCCTGTACCAAACTGAAATCGGGCTGAAGAAAATGTGGCGGGCTTGAAAGCGCCGCAAGGCCTTCGGCAATGGATTCCAGCTGATATACCTTTTGTGGACTGCGGACTGCGTGATATACCTTTTGTGGACTGCGTTGTATGAAAGGAGGGCAGACCTTTTGTACATCTATAGAGACATTCCCGGTTTACTTGGTTAGATAAATAGGTGTTCAGATTGGCATTATATTCATCATTAGCCTTGGACATTATTCTTTTAAACGAAGCTGCAAAGAATTTGTACTTAATACAGTTATTTTGGCACAGTTTATGGGCTAGGCGCTTCCATGTGGCTCTCCTATGACGATTGGCGTTTTCGCATTCTTCATTCAGTTCAAAGGAGCCTTGTTATTATGGCAGACTTAGCAATAAACTCTCATCCCTGAGTTGTGCCTAACACTGAAGACAATACTTCAGGATCGCGATTCGATTGATCAGAGGGAGAAAGGGACCTAAAGGGCTCTCCTAGAAATTTCTTGAACAGTGTAGTATAGAAAAATTTACATGATGTACCAGTTGGCCTAATCAGACTACATGCAATGTTGAAAGTGATTGGGTAGTGGTCAATTGACGTACCGTAGGCTATTTTAGACCACGATGACACTCCATTACCATTTGAAGCTAATGGTAAGTGAATACCTGAATGAGAATTTGGTCTCATATAAATAAAGGCACGACTATTATAACAATGTACATTATTTCTTGACATCCAAGCCCAAAGTAACTGCCCATTATAGTCTGTTCTAAAACCCCATATGACATGATGGGAACTGAAGTCCCCAGCCAATATTACATTTGAATCCTTACGCAGCAAAGCTTCTAAACCATTTGTCCTACGGACACCTGTGTCGGCGTTCCTGAGTCGTTGTTGTTGGCCTCTTGAAAAAGGGCACGATCTTCTTCGTCTTCGCAACTTTGCCGTCTTTGTCATCTAGGCGTTGCGCTCCGCTCGCAATTCTAGCTATCGGTCCTACGCCAAAGAAACGTTAATAGGAAGGAACAGAAGTCCTAGCAGTTACTTCAACGAAGAAAGAAGAGCCCAGCGGTGCGAGGAAATCCAGGTTTGGTTTTCGTACAAAGCCAAAACTAGGACTGATAAGAAACTGAGTAAGAAAGTAAAAAACGAATCGCTGTCGGGTGATGACGTGATCCAAAGAGAAAGGTTCCAGATTGGAACTGCCTGTTTTAGTGTGACGTGTAAACAGTCCATTGCAATCCGTTCTTCTTAAATATAATTCCCACGAAGCTGGAAATGGCTGCCTTTTCGCGTGGAACATATTTGACGCAAGAATGCACAATAAAATATACATTAACGCTTTCAGTTCGAACCAAGCGTCGTTTCCACAGCCCACGTAATCGCCAGACATAACATCTGTACCCAGCGGATCCTTTGTCTCTTGCGGTTAGTTCCGGTTTCTTATAGAAAACGTGTCGAATTCTTCGCGATGCAGGGCATTAGAAATAGGGTTCTTTTTTTACTAAAACATTTGTGGCATTTTTATTCATATAATCCGGCTCTGTACAGAGGGAATCTCCCACCTGAAATAAATACAGAGTTCATCAGTGTATGTTACTTAATTTGTTGGATATTTATAGATGATTTGCAGCTTTGTGTCCGCGGAGGGAGTGATTACTCCTACAAATAATTTTGACTTCCTTCAAACACGCTGCATTGTAATGGCCAGTTAGCACAGAGCTAAAAACGTATAATAGAGCGTGAAAGGACAATTTTGTTCTTTTTTGTTGCCCTATACCAAGCTTATATGCGAATATTCCTGTTCCGTTTTGGTGTCAGCCTTAAACGCTACCGTTGACTCTGAGCACAGGGATGGGTTTTATTTTCTTAAATACTATAAAACTGCAATAAAATTCTTTGACATATAAGACTAGATTTCAACTTAAGCTAAGTTTTTTCTATTTCTTTTTCATTTCCTCATTGCCGTTAGCGCTTTTTTTTATAAGTTATTTCTGAACACCTTTCTATATTGGTGTCCTTAATATTATATTTCCTTACGTTTGCGGTCGACACTTTGCGTCATGCGGGTTTGGCAGACATATCCTGTGAAACTTTTATGTTGAAAAATCCTTATTTTAATAGAAAAAATACCAGAGCCTGAAAACCTGACTCAAATTTTGTTGCCCGACATAATTTATTCTTCGGTTATAATAAATACTCCACGAGGTAGTTAGGTTGGGACTTTCCTAAAGTAAAAATTGTATGGAAAGTGGCACGATTCTCTGGCTCTAATTGTTTTCGGACTCAGTTTGTTACTGCTCTCTTAAAGCACTACTTTTGCAAATGATTTTTGCACTTGTAGCCCTGAAGCGTTAAAAAGGCAAGTTGCAATCAGAAATCTTGTGCTTTCGGTTTCTATCATAATATCGTTTCTGTCAATTAGGGGTAATAGCTATAGAAACACATAAAGTGCTCTATGGCATTTAAAATCGTTTGCACATTGTCAGCCGTGAACCTCCAACTGAATTTAATATTATATGACACGCCAAGGGTTAAGATTGTTGGCAGTATAGTCACGCGACTGCAGCAAAAAAATAATCGTCTTCATATTATCACAAGGGAATATGTATCTCGCCATATTTTTTCAGTGCGTGGGGCGCTAGCATGCTTAACTCATAGACGGATTTTTGGTGCTGACACAGGCATGCTTCCAATTTACCCTAGAGAAAAAATGCAATGTGTCCGAAAACTTGAACACCACAAGCAGTACAGCCGCCCTTAGGAATCGCAAATAGTAGCATATTAACGTGATCAAACCAAACTGTGAAATGAAAGGATACGTTAACAACGGACGTTGCATAGATCATATCTGACGTCAGTCCAAGTCTGGAAAACAGAGTTCTAAGCTAAACGAAGGAGAGAAGCGTGCACATCTGAGCACAGGGAGTCGACGCTCAAGTTTGCGAGAAATAAGAAAAATATGGTGTTACTTCCTATGCAACAGATAAAAGCACTAATGTCTCATAATCCAGCACAGATGCGCACGCGTACCGTGATGGCTCAGCAACGACGCGTTGTGGGGAGTTTGCCTTTTCAATGACAAATGAAGGAAAAGCTCTTTCCTATAATTATTCATCCCCATGTTTAGATCTCGCTTTAAAACTGAGAATTCCTTACGCACATTTCGTAAAGTTACATCTCATTGCGCGCACCCGGCTGGTCGCTTATTCCTAAGTATAGCATTTTTTTCAAAACAATTCTCTCAGATTCATAGTGCATTTACCAATCAACCCACTCACTCGTCTTCTTGTCAGCGTCGTCTCGATAGCAATATGCAAGCGTCAGTCGGCAGCAGTCACGAATAATACTGAACTTAATGGGATATTGAAGAGGATCACTCCGTTCAGAGAAAACTTAACGTCTCAACATCAGTCGCTTATGGTATCGCAACTTGAACACAAAAATATATGCCCACTTTAAGCAAGTGCTAGGCACCAACATATTCAGCTTGCCAAAGTGATCTGCAATGAAATGTTATATATTTGCCTTATCTGTTTAATATTTCCAAGAGGTGGACGAGTTGAGAGTTATTGGCCTAGAAATTCACATATCCGGCAAAAGAACACATTGGCTTCATAAGGTGAAAAAGTAGCTACGACTTCCTTAAAGATAAAACTCATTTCGTCTAGGGGAAGAGGAGCTCGAGCGGACATGGGAAGACGTCTTGTACAATCAGTGTTACAGCTGAGGATAATATACCAGGCCCAATTCCAGACTCACGTGGGGATAATGGACGAAATTGGAAACAATAGAAACGCACTGCGCAAAATCACCGCCTTGCCAAAACTTACCCCTATCTCTATTCTCCAAACGTTTGCAGAGATAAATATGTTGACAGAAGTATTTGAACAACGAGAGGCAACAGGGAATATGAAGCGAAAGTACGTTATGACCATAGCATCCTTTTATAACGAAGTTACAGTGCAAACATGACCAATGGTTGGCCCCTTTCCATGGGAATTCACGACTATTATGACAAATAAAACTAATTGGCTTCGTCGTAAAGAAAAGTTGGCATCTCAACCTCTGGTTGAAGTACTTTCGGGTACCTGCATTGCATATACGGACGCATCAATTATAGAAAATGGCGTTAGAACAGCACCTACTAGTCAACACACAGTGAACTAAAGGTACAGGGGGGAAGGGGGGGGTGTCAAAAGTTTCCAGGCCACAGGTTTTGCTTCTGGTCAGCATATTCTGACACATGAGATCCAATTAAAGCTATAAATGATCTCAGAGGTTAGAATAATGCTTCTTCAACCCTCCACATGTATTTTTAGATACAGAACAAGACCCTGTGGCCTGGGAACTTTTGACCCCACGTGTACATAATGAATGTGTTTCAGAATATCCGGACCAGCTTGTGATGGAACTCTATTCAATCCGCGATGCTATGGAGGACATTAATAAAATAAATTCCATAACAGAAGCTCACAACTATACGGACTCCTCAGACCCCATAAAACATCTGAAGAAGTGACATAGATACTATTTGTAACCCAGAAAATTTGCACACTCAACAAAAAAATCAGAGATACGCATTCAGAAACATTGGGCTCCAGACGATGCTGAGGACCCCGAGCAGAAAAACGTTGACCACCTCACACAGGAAGTTCCAAGCACTAATACGACCCCCCCCCCCCCAAGGCTTCCTTTTGATGCCCACTCCGCTGTTCCCATCTTAGCAATCTTTTAAGAAAAAGTACACGTGTCCTCATTCCCCCGTGAACAGTTCTCCTCACTCATACCTTAACGAGATTTGAGTAGGTTTTCCTTAGAAGCATAAAATCTGGGGCGACCCTTACCCCGTCAGTAACATGCCCATGGGAATATCAAGCAGACATCAAACCCACCACATTCCCGAAGTGCTCCACCCCAACTGCAGAAGAGGATATTCTCCACCTGCTGTGGAGGGGCAAGGGCATCAAGGACACATATTCTGCGGGAAGTGGAACTAACCGCAACAAGGGAATAGGACTTCTTCAAATGGCTCACCGACAACGATAAGAGCAGGAGCTTTCTCCGGTTCCCTACAGAAAATAACTTACATGTGTGTTTACATTATGCCTTATGAAAAGCTTGCGTGATAAACCAAAATGCCTTACTGTGTCCACCAGTAGTGCCGTTAACCCGCACTGATGACGCTGTCAACAAAATGCCGTCGACCAGTTCGAGTTCGCTCGAGTTGTCTGGACAACCGAACTAATGCTTGAAACGCGACGCTTGCTACCCACCTGCATCAAAACTAGCAGGCAGTGGCGAAGCTCTCAGCAGTCGGAGATGGCACTTCAGCAGGCGCTGCTCTGAGGCTTTTCTCGCCCTACTTGAATTTCCTTTCTGCAGTCAAGTATCAATGCCTTCAAGCAATAAATACGATTTGCGTCAGCAATAAAGTGTATTCTTCTCAAGCATATTCACTGGCTTTGTGCTTTGCGTTGAACTGCAGATGCACCCAATTTGCTTTATTTTTCTTCGTCATAAATACAATACTATTGCAAATAGGTCAGTGCCTTATGCTTTGAACGACAGCGGGCGCATAAAATGGGGAAGAACGATTACTTTCGTTGCATATAGGAACAGCTTTAACAAATCATTCGCAGAGCGAATGCACACCGTGTTATGCCGTGGGCACAAAATCAGCTAAAAACCTGACGGCACCCACTTATATGCCTCTCTAGAAGGAAACGCTTTGTTCTTTAGTTGTATTCGACTAGTCGTCTTCTTGTACTCACTAATAAATACAACCCAATTTGAGGCAGTTGTTAAGACGCCCGACTACTATGCCGGAATACCAGGGTTCGATCCCGACCGCCAGCGGCAGCGTTTCGATAGAGGCGAAACAGAGAGGCGTCCGTGTGCTCTGCGATGTCATTGCAGGCTAAAGGACACCAGGTGGTCCAAACTTCAAGAGTCCTACACTACGGCGTTTCGAATACACTGAGTCGCTTTGGAACGTAAAACCTTACAAACCAGACCAATATCTTCACTAAAGCCGATATAAGTGAGAAGTGAATTATTAGGAGGATTGAAACCCCACATAAATGTGTATGGCATCGACGCGTTCGGCGAATAGAAGATCCTGGTTGTTGAGCCGATGCCAATGCACTTGCATTTAAAGCTCCTCGACTGTAGAAACAAATTTTGGGCCAAGCGTCCCGTATACATCTCCGGACTGCCCTGAACCGTGGAAGTGGTCAAGTCTTTATAATCCACTCACTCTCATATTCATTTTCCCAATTATGAACGAACAGCTCTCTGTTCCCACTTTCCTTCTTAGTATTGCCTTGTACACGAGCGGCTGGGGTTAGCTTTACGTGAGATAGCTTAACACATTACTTCATATTTGGTTATGTGGTTGTAGCAGACGAACATATTTTTTCACGCTACATTCCCTGGTTCGGCTCGAGGATGCATGACATTACCTCACAATAACACCTAAAATTATATGTCTCCTTCTTTGCTCAAATATTTTGATGTCACCGTAAAAGGCTGCAAACTCAGGGACGTCAACAGCAAACCAGATTCCATCTCCAATGTGGCGAAAGCTCTGCGCGAAAAAACGAGGACGAGCGTACACAAAAACACAAGACAAAGGGCTGATGACCAACTGTTTATTTTTGACAGATCAAAACCACACACGCTAGGCTACGTGGTGTGGTTGGTAATATGATGAAGCAAAGTGCTGCTGAAATAAAAGAAGATAACACATCAAAATCTTAACTTCGCCTCCTGTGCTGATCAAGAAAGTGTTGCAAAACAGACATTTTCTCTCGTGCTCATTCCAGCCGAAGAATGAATGACGGTTGAAAAAAGGTGAGTGTAAAGACAAAAGAAAGAAAGGGCAGAAAGTTCGAAAGACGGGAATAAATTCGTGACATATGTGCAGGGAATGTGACTGAAATTGAAACCATGGTAGCAAAATGCAGAATCTGTAAACTAACCAACAGCAAATAAGAAACAAAGCAAAAAAATTCCGCTAGAGATCACCCTCTGAAACTTCAACAACATAGGCCTCAAAACGAAACAATATGTTCACATTCCCATATACCAACAGCCTTATATCACAAGTGGGAGAACGTCCGCGGATAAACTTAAACCCCTCAATAAATGCCCGAAAACGAGTGTAAATTAAGCCGTATTTCTATAAACAACGCAACTTATTGAATGCGGCAAATAATTTTTGATTACTTCCAAAAGGATCGTAGGACTTCAGAAGGCTATGAGAGACGCCGTAGTGGAGGACTTCGGAAATTTCTAGAACTCCAGGTGGTCGAAATTTACGAAGTCCTCCACTATGGCGTCTCGTAGCCTGAGTCGCTTTGGGACGGTAAACCCCACAACCCAAACCAAACTTATTGAAAATCGTTCCTTGAATAAAGGAAAATGTAATTTTGAAGCGTTCTACACCGATGGAACAAAGAGAGGAAATTGTGTTGCCTTTACCTTAGCCGCACAGAGGTTTCTAGAATCCAAACCGTAAAAAGGATGTGACACTTTTAAAAGCACAAGCAATCGCGATTCGCATGAATGTAGACGATGTTTCAGAAAATAGTAAGCCTATCATCTACACCAACTCGCTAAGTTTTGTCTGAGCAGTTTCGGGTGCACGGGGAAATATCAACGCCCTTCTCTACACATTCCTAAAAGGGCATGATGGATTCCTTATATAAATGTCTGCAAAGAACCTTCTGCTGGGTTCCTAGCAACTGTTGAATAATGGAAATGAAGAAGCCGACAAGGTGGTAGTGCATGCGTCTCCGGGATCCTGATTGTCGAGCCGCTACCCAGTTTCTTGACTTTACTGATCCTCGGCGGTGAAAACCGGCCATTTTGATCCCAGCATCCCGTAGAGAACCCCTCCGGGATGCACTGAGTGGTGGAAATGGGAAGGTCTCTTTATATAGTCCACTCCCATATTCAATTCGCCAAGTGGTTCCAACAGCTTTCTGTTCCAACTTTCTTTCTTAGCATATCTTTTTTCATGGGTGGCTGAGGTTAGGTTTATGTGAAGTAGCTTGCCACATCACTTCATATTTGGTTGTAGAGTTGAAGAAGAGTTGACATTACCATATTGTTACAGACGATTAAGGAAAAAGAAGCGGGCAGTGGCGCGGACAGGGACGCTCGAGCTAGGCCCGGCAACAATTCATTATACGTCATCTCACTGTCATCGACCATCTCTCTGTCCTCTGTTCTCCTGTTTTCATAGGCTTGCCGTATCGTAACATTTGGTTGGAGGTGCGAGGTACTTCACCATCGCCCCCTCATCTTGGTCCGGAGCTTCGGTGCCCTGCGACTTCTTGCGCCGTCAGCTGAAGGTCAGGAGGCATCACATGGTAGTTCCCCAGCCTGCCGGACCAAGCAAGACCTTGCCGTTCCTCCGCCCCGTCCCCCCGCCTCGACCACAAGACATGACGAAGGAGAGACGGACCCGAGACGACACACATGACTACAAGACACAAGAAGAGACCCGAAGGATGATTTGTGATCCCACTGACCAGATGTGCCGACCAAAGACCCCACGATCCAAGACGCCGCTACACTTCAAGACATCCTCCTCTGCCTGTGCCATGCGGTGCATGCCTTAGCCTCCGCCATCGAGTCGTGACAACGTGTGGCCCGACAGTATGCTGGGCCAAAGTTCATCGGAAGCCATTGGGCCGGCAAGCCGTTCTATTCTTCGTTTTTCTTATTCTTCTTAAAGTATCCAGACAAGCCCATCATCATGCCATGGAATCATTAACATCGGTAAACTTCCTCTTTCACAACCGGAACGATCGCTCGGTGACTCCGGATCCTGTTAAAGACGATCAAGGAAAAAGAAGAGGGCAGTGGCGCGGACAGGAGCGCTCGCGCTAGGCACGGCAACAAATCATTAAACGTCATCTCACTGTCAACGGCCATCTTTCTGTCCTCTGTTCTCCTGTTTTCATTGGCTTGCCGCTTCGAATTTTTTTAATACAGCATCCCCTGTTTCGGCTGATAGCGGGTGGACATTATCACCTCATAATAATACATGAAGAGCTTGTGGCTCCTTCCTCCTCCGAAACTTAGAGGTTACCGTAAAAGGCGGCGCACTAAGGGAGTGTATCAATTAGACGGTTACGGGAAACCAGAACCCTTCTCCAATGTGGTGAAATCCCTGCGTGAAAACGCAAGGACGAAGGTGCACGCAGCGACAGGACAAGGCGCTGAATGTCAACTATTTATTTTTGTAAAATCAAACACAATAAATAGCAGACACACTGGACTTGTTGGGCCCATAAGCTAAGTGCTGTGAAAATAAAAGAACATAACACATCAAACACTACAGCTCGTCTCCTACGCAGTTCGAGCAAACGTCGCAAAACATATACATTACCTTGACGTCATTCCAAACAAAAATGAGATGATGGATGAAAAAGGTGAATGTAAAGAACAAAGGAAGAAAGGACAGAAAGTGAAAAACACGCGATAAAATGCATGAAAGATGTGCATAGAATGTGAATGAACTTGAATTCATCGTAGCAAAAAGCAGAGTCAATGCGTTAAGCAACAGCCAACAAGAAACAAGACAAAAAAATTGATAACTTAAAACCCGCTCTGCCATCAGTTAACACGGCATAATAAGAAAACACAAACAAGAAAGCTGCGCGTGAGCTTCACCAAACCAAAAAAAAATAATCCTGATTATCCAGAGGAACATGGAGCCATAGGAAAATTCTTTATCCAAAAAGGTGCTCATTGTGAAAGATTAGAGGCCGACTTACCTGGCGGGGTTCATTCCAGTGGTCTGATATACGTCACCCCTCATTGTTTTTGACATCAAGCCGGTGCTCACCGCCCCTCTCGTTAAAACAGCGCGTATAGCCTGTCCAACATATACATTACTACATGTGAGACTAAATAACAGCCTCAAACGAGCGGGAGCTGGCCCGTTTCAAGTGCGCAGATCGCTGGATGTGGTCGGGGACCTGCGTAAAGGACTGCCAGCCGCTGCTACGGCATTGATGTTGCGGACCTTTTTTAATAGATCCTACACAAATATCTGCTGAAAGGTGTACTGCAAAGAATTAATGAAGTCGGCGCAATTAGATTCCAGAACAAGACAGCACTCAGCCATGACCGGTTTCTAGGCGCCCTTGACTTTTATATTTAATGTACAGTTGCGTCGCCAGGGATCAGTTCCAGATTCAAATCTGCGTTTGATCGTGGGTTACCCCTGTGCTTTCTGATATCTATTTGACCACTGTAGACAGTGCTGTTCAAGAGCGCCTACATAATAATCATTTTTCGATATTTATCGATATGTGGAAGGTTATCTAATTTTATTAGACAGTGCAGCGGACACTGGCATACAGAAAACATTTAAAGGGGTCATGACAGCTGATAACTGATCATAAACTGATTATTGCATTTCACTCCGCACACGTTAAATTATAAATCAAAGAACGTTGAGCTCAATCTGTGCAGTAAATGTTTTCAAAGTATTTTATTATCAATATGGTTGCGTGCTTAGTACGCACAGGGGGGTTTATTTACAGATGGATGCATGGAAGCAGGACCGCAACTACAGTGGAGCCACTGTACCGCAACTACAAATGTCCTTCGGACCCTCGCTCTTCTTCCTCTACCGATCGTTCGACGATTCATCATGTTCCGTCGATGTGCTCTGGTGCGTGACATTTCCCTCCTCGCAGACGAAGCCCGTAGGGAGAGTTAAATAGATCATCTGATATGAAACCGCTTGAGATGGGCGAAATGCAACACCTTAGACTGGCGTGATCGTCGACCACTTGCAGTTAGGCCTGTTATAACGTAGTTCAGGTCACCGATGCACTAACGCAACAAATGGTCCAATGTAGTGTGACAGCAGTTTCTGACAAAGTCTACGCTCCCCCGATGAGGCTGGGACAGGTAAGTCACCGCCGCTTGCGGCGGGAGCTAGCCTGTCCGAATTTTTGTGTTGTAGGCCGTCATTGCATCCGCCACCGCTTCGGGGGTGGACGACGGCTGTTGTAACGCGGTAGCGTTAAGGAGCTTGTGTCGCAGAAAAGCCGGTGTCGTCGGCGGCGTTGGCCGTGAGCGATAAACCCCGGCATGCACTTCATAAATAAAAACAGCAACTTTCAAGATGGGCTGGGTGGGAATCGAACCAGGGTCTTCGGAGTGTGCGACGGAGACGCTACCATTCAGCCACGAGTTTTTTTTTCTTTATTTCCGAGGTATACATGAACAACAAATTGTCACACTTAATAAAACACTTCAGCAGCCCTTGATCTGACGCGTGTGAGGTTAAAATTTCTTCAATTTTACCAGGTCATCCAGAACTTCTGCCCACTGTGGTGGATCGGGGAGCGCGCAAATACATTCCCGTAGATAAACAGCACTTTCAACAAAATTTTCGCGTACACTGCGAATGTTAATATCTTCATGCCCTACTTGCATCCGTGTTTTCCACAAGCTGTGGAGGCCCAGAAGCATTAATAAATCATAGGGTACGTCTTCGTTCTCCACCGGTAAAAACCGGATGCCATAAGAGTTTAGCGTTAGCTCTTTTTAAATTGTTCTTTGTAGCACGTCCCACTAAAATACTGCATCCCAGCAGTCTAAGAATATGTGTTCAATTGTCTTTGGCTTCTTGCAAAGCAGGCAGTTTGTCGTCCAAGGGACATAGATTCCTTTTTCGTGAAGCCAGGTTTTGACGGGTAGAGTGTTCGAGTGCAACTTAAAAAAGAACGTTTTGGCAGCCGGTCGAACTGGCATCCTCTTCACTCATTTTAAAATATCCTGCCCTGGGCCTCCACGGTAGGGCTCTCGATACAAAGGTGCCGGCAGCATTATTTCCACTAGGTCCTTATACAGCTTTTTCTTGCCAACACTGTACAAATATTCACGGGCAAAACGCACATCTAACAACTTTTAAGAGAGAACTACCTCGCGCAAATGTCCTGTGACAGCACCACGCATGTTTTCACTTGAGGAGACAACAAACGACTCAGCCACGAGTTCGATGCTTGAAAGCGGTACAAAAGCGCTTCTAGTGAATGCGGTGTTGCCTTAGAAACGTGCTGTAGAACGTTATACTGGGGTGCATATCGGTAATTATGAGCATGTTACTTACAGAAGTCGCAGTTACACGAGTAGCGAAATACGTTTCCGCTACATTTCTTCTGCCCTCTGGGCACATGCAGAGCCAACTTGCGGCAAACACAGAAGAACCCCTCCTCGCATTGTGCGGCGCTGCCCCGACACGTGGCGCCACTCGCCCCTGATGCTTAAGCTTCGCCTTCAAGAGTGGAACACGATAGCATTATTGCACCTTGTTCGCACCTCCCACTCATTCGCTCAGTATGCTCGGTACGAACGAGGTGCAATAACGCTATCGCGTTCCACTCTTGAAGGCGGAGCTTAAGCGTCCCCCAAATTTTTCTTCTGTATTTTCTCTTCTGTGTGCACGAGGCAGCGGAGGTGGCTCAGCTACAGAGCCAGTAGCAGGCTCGTGTATTTTCTTTTCCTTCTTCCTACAGCCACAGCTACAACAACAACAACGGTTACGTAGAGGTGTCCGCAACCACACAATATCACCAGTAACATAAGACATTTTTTGGTGTCGCGCGTCAGAGCGATATTTAAAGCGCTCTTGCATAGATAAAATTAAAACGCGGGCAAGCCTGCGAGCTTCTTCAGCTCTGCAGAGTATGGTAGCAAGAGAAGGTTCTTCATGTATGAAAAATGGCAGTACGGTGTCGCGGCCACAGTGAGGCGAGCGATCATAGAGAAGTTAGGAGGAGCTGTAGCTTATTGTCTCATGTTGCGATGTGTTGTATGAGTGAGTAATGAACGGTAGAACGCCATCCCAGTCCTTATGATCTGCAGTGACGTACTATCATAAGCAATATGAGCAAGAACACACGAGCGCGTGGCAGATAGCCTCGAAATCCACTTGGGGCGATACGGTGCGGCCGCTGTGGGAAACAAAGTGGAAAGGGAGCCGTGGCTCCGTTAACTGTTGTCACTCCCGCCTTACTAGCATTACTGCGAAACGGCAGCTGATTGCAAGACACCGGCCGCCTGTCGGAAGTGATGAGGCATTTTTAGATATTGTTCTTCGCAGATTTGAAAGTCTGCGTGAGAGGTGTGACTGGCCATATCATAGGCCATTAAAAAAACGTCGACCAGAAAAGCTCATTGCAGCATGCTTGCCACACACCCAGAAAGAAAAAGTAAGAAACGAAAACGTAAACAGCGGTATCTGGCACAGAACTACAGATACCACGGTTTACAATCTACGCTTCAAAACCGCCTTATCATCGCTAGCGGCTGGTGCCTCGCAATCAGCTGACGTTTCGCAGTAATGCTAGTAAGGCGGGAGTGACAACAGTTAACGGAACCGCAGCGCCCTTTCCCTTCTGTTTCCCACAGCGGCCGCACCGTATCGCCCCAAGTGGGTTTAGAGGCTATCTGCCTCGCGCTCGTGTGTTCTTGCTCATATTGCTCATGATAGTACATAGCCAACATGGTGGTAAGCGTCCGATTAGTGCGTTCTACCACACCGTTCGTTTGGGGATGTTATGGGAGTAGCGAAAACTGCAGGCGCCGAGGCGAAGAAGTTCTTCGACAATGTCCGCTGTGAGTTGGCGTCCAAGGTCACTAATGATGACTGCAGGAGGGCCGTGCTGAAGAATTACAAATCGCAGTAAGAAATTAGATACTTCAGACACAGTAGCGGATGGTATCGCGGCTGTCTCACAATAGCGGGTTAAATAATCTAGGGGTGGTATCACGAAGTGTTATCAAAGCTGCTGAACTACCTCGCCTCAGCCACGCTCTCTCCGCTCACCCTTGCCACTGTGATAAGGTGGCTTATTAAAGCGCGCTGCGCCAGCCACCGCAGCGCATTTCTTTCGCTACCGTTATGACGGAATAAAGCCGTTCCTGTCTGAGCTATGCTGCCTCACTTGTCTTTCCTAAAACACGACATAATGGCGACGAGGGTGGCGAATCTGGGCCGGTGTTACGCCCACTGAAGACTTTCGGCACAAGACCAAGAACTGTAGCATCTGCAGCAACGGAAACGCCTTCGCCATGACTACTTTCGGGCAAGTTGAGCATTTTGATGATTCTACGACTGATTGGCTTTCGTATGAAGAGCGGTTGGAAGCATATTTGCGTGCTAACAAGGTTCCGGAAGACTTAAAAATAGACGTGCTCCTGAGTTTGATCGGACCAAAAACTTACGCACTTCTCAAGTCACTGACTATTCCGGATAAGCCCTCGTCTAAGCCCTATGCCACGCTCATAACGCTACTTCGCAATCACTTGTCTCCGAGGCCGTCGGTCATCGGAGAAAGAGCAAAATTTCACCGCCGGTCACAGAAAGAAACTGAAACCATATCGGAGTTCGTGGCCGAGATAAGACACCTTGCTCAGACACGCGATTTCGGCGAATTCTTGGATCAGTCACTGGCGACCGATTTGTCTCCGGGTTGCAGGGCGTCGACATCCAACGGCATCTATTTGCCGAAGATAATGCCCTAACTTTCCAAAAAGCTGTCGAGCGTACCTTGTCTTTTGAAGCAGCACTGCGAAATGCGACAGAAGCGCACGTAGTGCACGAAAGGAATGCCGATATACACAAAATTCCTAGCTCAAGGCCAACTCCCGAAGCCAAGACGGTAGCATGCTATCGATGCGGTTCGCCCAAGCACGGAGCAGCATCTTGTCCGCATTCGCAAGCAACTTGTTATAAGTGCCAAAAGAAGGGACACATTCAACGAGTTTGCACAAGTCTTCCGCGACGTGTGAAAACGCTCACAGTAAGCTCATTCAACAGGCAAACAAAACTTGCTCTGAATGACGTTACTTTAGACACACATGCAGTGCCTTTTATGGTGACAGTCAAAGTTAACAGTGTACCGTTACAGATGGAGCTGGACACCGGAGCTGCTGTCTCGATAATTTCACGCAATCACTGCAGGAGGCTTTTTCCAGATTTGCACCCGCAACGAACCAGTCTTCGACTACGCACGTACACGGGTTAAGTAATCAAGCCCATTGGAGTGCTTGAAGTCAAGGTGGAAACGAGCGGCCAAACGCAGCGCCTACCGCTCTACGTGGTGCCACAAGACGGACACTCACTTCTGGGACGGGAGTGGCTACAAACGATTCAGTTTGACTGGAGCCGTATCTGGGAGCTGAACCCCGTTAGGAGTTTGCCTTGTGCGAC
Organism: Amblyomma maculatum; assembly: GCF_055883805.1. NCBI lineage: Eukaryota > Metazoa > Arthropoda > Arachnida > Ixodida > Ixodidae > Amblyomma > Amblyomma maculatum. Next base: position 87,954,670 of record NC_139353.1, on the reverse strand, counting down.
CGAAGAGTCATCGGAGAAACTTCAGGCCTTGCTACGAAAGTACAAGCAACTGTTCAGCGAAGACTTGGGCAAGATGAATAGTGAGAAATCTACTCTTTATTTCAAAGACAATCAAGAGCCTAGACGTTTGAAGGCAAGGACTGTGCCATTCGCATTACGTCCGGCAGTAGAACAGGAACTTGTGAAGCTAGAAAAGCTTGGCGTTATTTCACCAGTGGCTAGCAGCAAGTTTGCTACGCCGATTGTGCCGGTCGTTAAAGCTGATGGTTCGATAAGACTGTGCGATGACTACAAGGTCACCCTGAATCCAATTCTAGACACTGAGCATTATCCGCTTCCAAGAGCAGGCGAGCTTTTTGCAATCCTTGCGGGAGGAAAGAAGTTCTCGAAACTTGACCTCAACAGAGCGTACCAGCAGGTAGAAATGGACGAACGGTCGAAAGAATACTTGACGCTAAATGCACTCAAAGGGTTGTACGTCGTCAACCGCCTACCTTTTGGCATAGCATCCGCTCCTGCAATCTTTGAAAGAATAATGGATAACATGCCCATAGGACTCAAAGGGGTTGCATGTTACATTGATAATATCCTCGTAACGGGAAAGACTGATGAAGAGCACCTGCGTAACCTCGAAGCTGTTCTGAAACGCTTGACAGAAAGAGGCGTTAAGGTGAAGACGCCTAAATGTCAGTTCTTAGGACCAGCTTCAGTATCTCGGTCACATTGTAAGCGCTGATGGCGTGCGTCCAGCCGATGACAAAGTGGCAGCTATTTTAAAGGCACCGAGGCCAAATGACAAGCATCAGCTGCGGTCTCTGCTTGGCCTAGTTAACTACTATGGAAAGTTCATTCCGAACATATCCAGTGTAATCGCACCGCTCAACAGGCTTTTACGCAGTGATGTGCCCTGGGTGTGGAGCAGGGAATGCGAGGACGCTTTTGTTGAAGTTAAGAAGTTGCTGTCCATGCCACCCGTGCTTACCCACTACGAGCCCGGATTGCCACTACAGCTGTCTTGCGAAGCATCAGCATACGGCATCGGAGCCGTGCTCTCTCACGTCCTACCAAATTGTATGTGCAAGCCAATAGCATACTCATCAAGAACATTGACTAAGGCAGAGGCTCAGTTCAGTTCAGTCGTTCAGTCGTGTCCGACTCTTCGTGACCCTATTGACCATGTCACGCCACGCTTTCCGGTATCTCACTATCTTCCTAACATCACATAACTTCATCTGCAGTGCCTCGAGGATGCCATCTAACCATCGCGTTCGCTGTCTACCCCTTCTCCGGCGACCCTCAACCTTTCCCAGCATCAAATCTTTCTCCAGCGACTCCTCTCTTCTCATCAGATGACCAAAGTAGCTGAGCTTTAAGTTTAGAATTTGACCCTCCGATGAGCAGTCAGGGTTTATGGTCGACAATATTGACTGATTTGATCTTCTGCAGTCCAAGGAACTCTCAAGAGTCTTCGCCAGCACCACAATTCAAACGCGTCAATTCTTCGGCGGTCAGCCTTTTTCACAGTCCAACTCTCGCATCCATACATCACAACTGGAAAGACCATAGCACGAGTTATACGGATCTTGGTTGGCAGACTAGTGTCTGCTCTTTACTAGGCGGTCAAGGCTACCCATTGCTCTCTTTCCCAGAAGCAGGCGTCTCCTAATTTCATGGCTGCAGTCTCCTTCCGAGGTAATCTTGGAGCCCAAGACGAGAAAATCTGTCACAGCTTCCACTTCTTGTCCCTTGATGCTCCAGGACTTGATAGGGCAAGACGCCATGATCTTTGTCTTTTTAATGTTCAGTTTAAGCCCAAACTTTTCACTCTCTTCTTGTACGCGCATCAGAAGTCTCATGAGTTGCGCTGCACTTTCTGCCATTAAAGTAGTATCATCAGCATATCTAAGGTTGTTGATACGTTTTCCAGCAATCTGCACTCCAGCTGAAGACTCGTCCAGACCGGCGTTCCTCATGATGCACTCTGCATATAGGTTAAATAGGCAGGGCGACAGTATGCAGCCTTGCCTCACACCTTTCTTAATCGGAAACCAATCAGTAAGACCATGCCCAGTTCTGACTGTGGCCTCTTGCCCTTCATACAGGTTCCTGAGGAGACAGATGAGGTGAATTGGAACTCCCATCTCTTGGAGAGCTTGCCATAATCTGCTGTGATCTACGCAGTCAAACGCTTTCGCATAATCAATAAAGCAGAATTAGATGGGTTTCTGGAACTCTCTTGCTTTTTCCAAGATCCAGCGAAGGTTGGCAACTTGGTCTCTAGTTCTTCTGCCCTTGCGAAACCCAGCTTGCACGTCCGGAAGCTCCCGATCCATACTGCTGCAGCCTACCTTGGAGGATTTTCAACATCACCTTGCTAGCATGCGAATTAAGCGCGATCGTGAGGTAGTTGGAACAATTTTTGCCACTGCCTTTCTTTGGAATGGGGATGTAAACTGACCTCCTCCAATCCTGTGGGCACTGCAGGGTTGTCGAAATCTTCTGACATAATGTATGCAGAATGTTAACAGCGTCATGGTTGAGGTTTTGAAGCAACTCAGCTGGAATGCTATCAATTCCGCTAGCTTCGTTCTTAGCAAGGCTGGCTAAGGTCCATTCAACTTCAATCTTCTGGATGCCCGGCTCGAGATCAGTGATCACAACCGTCTTATGTTGGGTTTGTACATTCGGGTCCTTCTTGTACAGTTCTTCTGTGTATTCCTGCCACCTCTTCTTTATCTCTGAGGCTTCAATGAGGTCCTTGCCTCGTTTGTCCTTTATCACGCCCAGCTTAGCCCAGAAGCTTCCTTTGATATATTTGATTGTCTTATACAAAGCTCTTGTGTTCCTTAATTGGCTGTAGTCCTCAAATGTGTCCTAGAGGTGTGTTTTAGTGGGTTCGCCACAAGAACCACATCGTCCGAGTGGCTCCAGAAGAAGACACGTCTGCTCCTCTGGCGCCATACCCGGAATCTGATGAGCAAGCGGAGTCCTGCCGGTCTCCCCGTCAACAGGCTGGAGTGAAAGACCGCCATTCGGATACAGAACCTGCAGAACGGCGGTACCCACATCGGGAGAGGAGACCACCCGACCGCTATGTGCCGTGAACAGGAATTTGTTTTGAACTGTAAATAAGTGCGGAGGGATGTCGTATCGCGAAGTGTTATCAAAGCTACGGAACTACCTCGCCTCAGCCACGCTCTCTCCGCTCACCCTTGCCACTGTGATAAGGTTGCTTATTAAAGCGCGCTGCACCAGCCACCGCAGCGCATTTCTTTCGCTTCCGTTATGACGGAATAAAGCCGTTCCTGTCTGAGCTATGCTGCCTCAGTTGTCTTGCCTAAAACACGACACTAGGCACATAAGACTATCGATTTCCTTTAAAGGACCGTGGGAAAGGTCCAAGAAGGCCAATGCCAACTTGCTCAAATGGGGCTGTTGAAGATGTCACTGTTCGAAGTTTGCCTGGTGGACTTAAAGTCGGCAGCTTAAAACATTGGCATTGCACACAGCTGGCTACATACCGCTCAATTGTTGAACGCATATTCAGCCAGTAAAACCGCTGCTGTGTTCGGTAGAGTGTTCGGGCTACTCTTAAGTGCACAGACGGGGAGTCATAATGCATAATTTTAAAAAATGTGATGCGTAGGCATGCGTGCTCCCCTAGAGGCGAATTTGCTCTTATAAAGCACTCCTTCGCGAATGCTAAATGTAATCTTCATAGGATCGTCGGCAGAATCAGAGATGCTAATGTCTGTTCCGCACGCTTCTTCTTGGCAGGTTTGTCCCCAAAATTTTTCATTATCTCGCTTGTAATTGTAGTCCATGTAGTTAGTGAATCCTCATGATAGTCGAACCAGTCGATGGCAGTTGCAGCAAGGAAGATAACCACGTTAGCCAGTTTAGTAGCCGCATTCCAGCGATTGTATTTGCTCACCCTTTCGTAGTGTTTTCACCACTCGTCAACGTCTTCCACAAGTTTTCCAAAAAAAATGTCCGGGGCTCTCTCTAGTGTGGCCCGTTGATCGCCGTAGATAGTTGCAGTTGCTAAGTATTGTCGTCTTCAGTCATGTCCAATGGCACCGGTGGCAAACCAGCGAGTCTATGGCTCCTTCGATGGATGAAACGCTCTGTGGTCGATACCTAGCCCCTCCACCACAACAGTTACGTGCTTAGTACGGCCAGGGGGATTTATTTACAGAGGGATTGATGGAAGCAGGACCGCAACTACAAATGTCCTTCTGACCCTTGTTCTGCTTCTTCTACCGATCGTCCTACGGCTCATCTTCTTCTTCCGTCGATGTGCTATGGTGCGCGACAATATTATTTTCGGAATTAGCTTTCTGGTCTGACAACCATCGGCCGCTGACGTTACCACGAATAATCTTCCCCGCGTCGTCTGCTATTCGCGATGCAGGCTGCACTCTTGCATGCACGCCGTGGATTGTGATCACTGAGTTTTTGTTCTTCAGCAAAACTATTTTCACATATTCTCTTTTCTTTAAGAAGCCTTCACTATAATATGCGACCTTAGTGATCCTCGGACATATTTTGGGCTTTGTCTAGAGATTGCCGATGAGGCCGAAATAGACTGGTTCATGATGTATAACTAAGGCATACAACCAGAAGCATGTTATTTTTAAGTTAGAGTTACCTTGTTTTAGCAACAAGCGGTCCCGCATATAAAAATTTGTTGTGGTTTAGCTCTCTTTAACCCTAGTTGAATTGCGAAAGCAACGGCGGGAGCTTCTTTTGCCCGCTACATTATTTCCCTGTCACAACCTATATATATAAGGTGCTACATTATTGGTGACACTTAAGATCATCCTTTATGGGTATGACGCCAGAGCGTAAGCTACCAGCTCACATATAACGTCACGCTTCAACCAAACCGTATGAACGTGCCTGTGTGTCGTAGGGGTAACGAGAGTGCAAATCGTTCTGGCAGGCGTACTCTGATATCAAAGGGGTAAAGCGAATTCAAATTTCTTGGCCAGCTGATATTTTTATGAGAGGACCGCACCTACGCCACTTCATGGCGTAGCTGCGGCCACACCAGGGCCCGCTTGCACAAACGATCTTAAGACTGTCTTAGCTAAGTCCAGACTTAACTGGAGTCTTAAGGATAGGCCGCTAGCATGGCTGCTTAAGACTGGAGCAAAGACTCGGCTTCAGTCTTGACTTGAATAAGTTGCTTGCAAGATTACGACTCTAGTGCCGTCTTAGTTAAGACACAAGGACGGCGGGTACCTAAGTAGCGAAATAGGCGAAAGCATGGACGTGCTGGCGCCGTCCCAGCTTTGAGATGTAAACATTGTCATTCTTGCGTTGTGCTAGATACGTGCCGTTGCTTTTTTTGCGGCTTCAGATTGTGTGATGAGGTAAAAGGACTAACGTGGCTGCTGAGGGTGTTCATGGAAGCCACTCTGGTGAACACGGGCCAAGTCGAAGTGAGCAACGAAGATTGCAGTCGGGTGTTTGGCTGTTTGGCCTGTGCGCTCACTAGTTCGTTTTTTTCCTCTGTCAGCATTGGTTCCCCAGCAGTCTATTTCTCTGCAACTGTTGAAATCACTGGTTCTGCGTTTCGGCATCCGGCTGCAAGCGTACGAAGCATTTGGGCCCCTTTCGCGGCGCAGTAAGACAGCCAAGCACATCGTGAATCAGTGAGCATTCAGTGAAAACAAAAGAAAAATAGAACGTGCGATGAAATCGTCCTTGTGACTAAGTGCGTCTCCGGTGATGGCCGAAGAGCTTCCGCGTCCAACGCGCATGCTGTGATGTATAATTTTATTCGACGTATATGTGTGTGTATGTGTGCGCGCTGTGCACCGTGTGCACACGTCTCGTGAGGAAGTGATTAGTTGTGCGCGTGATCACGCCTGTGTCAGGTCTCTGGTTGTCGGTGGCTTTAATGCAATGCTGTGCTCTCTACATGCCTCCATTTTACTCTCTCCGTACTGTAAACGACCGGTGATCAGCCCAAACTTTCGTCCTTGTGTCGTGTTTGTGTTCACAAAGCATTTGGGCTGCGATTGGCGTGAATTGCAGTAACATTCGCGCTGCAATTAACGCACAAATAGCAAGAAAGGTTTTATGAAGTTGGATGTGAGGAAAACTCGGGAAGAGACACGCACAGACCACAGTTTCACTAGTTGCTGCTATTGCAGCATTTTATTTTATTCCTTTATTTTTGCAATGTGCGCCACAGATGTGCTACCATTTTTCTCCCTTTTCTAGTACAGATACGTTCTTTGTATAAAGATTGGGAAAGACTCAACCCTGCTATTATCTTTGTTTTTGCAGGCCGTATTTTTACCTTTTGACATAATAGGAATTGCGGTATGGTGTTGTGCACTGCAGAAAACAGTCTAGTTTGATAGCTAACAAAGGGTATATTCATTACCTGTGTTGCTTGATGTTGAATAAATATAGTAAGCTTCACGGACAGGACTTTTTGTGTGGCACATGTCTTCAAAAATTGGAACAGCTGTCAGACGATTTGGTGGTGCTGCACATTTGTGAACAGGGCATACACATGCGTACACACAACAGCGCATACACATAAAACGTCAAGTGCTTAAGCGACTCTTACGGAGCGGTGTCAATGACAGGACTTGTTGACATTTGGTCATTACAAGTCATTTTATTAATTTCTAATCAATTGCAATTACAGTTCGTCGGTACACATGTGGGTCATCACAAGTCATAACCTCTAATAATCAATACCACTATAATTTTTCCTTTCACCTGTTCTCATATGACAGACACTTCCCGGTGACCGGTCCGCCGCTCACCTACTGAAAATTAACAAATCGACTATGTCTTCATTCAAGCACCCATTTAGTGCTGTCTGTACATCATCTGCCCATACGTTTTGAGAACATGATTTTTTTTTGTTTACAGGATTTAGCATGTCAAGTTTTAAGCAATGTCATAGTCGGGATGTGCGCAAGCTTACTGCGCCTTTTTTTAACATACACTGAGATTGCCCAGTGCACGGCCAGCTTTGTGTTTAGTCACCATCTAAACACAGACACCAAGGCAGAATCGAAGTAGGGTTCTTTAAATCTAACAGTCAAGTTCCATAAATTGGGCCACTGCATTGTGCTCAGACAACATGAGTACCCATAGGCCGCCGAGCTGGAAGCTGTGATGTGAATGGTGTAATTTAGGCCTAGGAACAACACAAAGGCTTGGTAATGAGAAATTATTGAGGCTGAAAACAAGGCAACTAACGAAGAAACAGTTTATTTTGCAAGAGGAAATTACTGAGAAAACTTATTCTACAAAAAAAAAACTCATAAGCAACAGGCATGCAAATGCTTGCTGGGCACTGGCCTTATTAGACAGTGACCAACTAGCATGAGCCTCTTGCTGCTGGCTGAAAACATTTTGCATGCACTTGCGACTCAAACTGGGTAGACCGCTGCAACACGGCGGCCAGACAAATGTCGAGCCGGAGCTCGTGGCGCCTTTTCCGTGCCCTAATTGACCCGACTCAAACTCGCGCCGAGACACAAAAACATCTCCAATGAGCTATTCATAGCTTCGATGGAAATACATCAAAATTAGCATGCAAACTGCGCGACCAGTATCTTTGCACTAAGCAGGACCCCGGAGGACCCGCGTACTCGTATGCAGGTTCAGATAACGCGGATCTGGATCAACCGTTCCAGTTGCATGATCTGAAGGCGGCCCTGGCTGAAATGAAACGAGGAACGGCACCGGGCCGGGACAAGATAACTGTGAAACTGCTTGCCAATCTTCCCGACCCCGCCTACGAAACCCTCCTCGCTTTCATCAACTCGATCTGGCTTGGTGAGGCACCTCTACCAATTGAATGGAAGACCGCCCTGGTAACTTTCATTCCGAAAGCCGGCAAAGCCATAAACACAGACAACCTCCGCCCCATCTCCCTCACGCCTTGTGCGGGAAAGCTGATGGAGACCATGGTGCGGGACAGGCTGTCTGGGTTTCTGGAAAATAAAAATACATTCGCAGACACCATGTTCGGTTTCCGCCCGCAAAGGTCCGCTCAGGATGTTCTGCTTCAACTCGATCGAGAAATTCGAATATCCCTTCAACGATAAGGCAGTACTCACTCTTGACTTGAAGGGGGCTTTCGACAATGTCACACACGAAATCATACTGCAACATCTCTCCCAGACGAACTGTGGACATACATAACACATTTCAGTACATCAAGCAATTTCTCTCAGATCGGCAATCTTTCATCCGAATACAAGACGAAGAACACGGCCCATATAAACTGGGAACGAGAGGCACCCCACAGGGCGCGGTCCTCTCGCCATTACTTTTCAATCTGGCCATGATGAAACTCCCTGCTCAGTTGGCGACGGTCGAAGGCATCCAGCACGCGCTGTACGCCGACGACATAACCATCTGGGCCAAACACGGATCGGTTGGAGACATTGAGGCCAACCTGCAGCAAGCGGCGCAGATCGTAGACGCTTACGCCCGCCGCTGCGGCCTTCAATGCTCACCGTCCAAATCCGAATTTGTGCACATTCGCCCGTCGCCTAAGTGCACCAAAAAATGGAACTATCCCTGGCCAGCGGTCCAATACCCGAACACGATGACATTAGAGTACTTGGTCTCCTTATCCACAAACATCGACGGGCTGATACAACACTAGCAAAACTGCGCAAGGTGGGGGACCAGGTGGGCCGGATGGTGCGCCGGGTTTCCAACAAACGCGGGGGGTTACGGTGCACAGACGCTTTGCGGCTGGCGCATGCATTCGTGACCAGTCGAGTACTCTACTCGACTCCTTACCTCCACCTGCGCAGATTTAATGAGAACGCTCTCGAAGTGATTCTCAGAAAGATGTACAAGCGTGCCCTCGATCTCCCGATCAACACATCCAACCAGCGTCTTATGGGTCTGGGGATGATAAACACATTCGCGGAGCTCCGAGAGGCGCACTTGACTAATCAATACACAAGACTTTCAAAAACGCCTTCGGAACGCCGCCTATTAACCCGACTACACATCCACCACCCAACATTTACGGAAGAGCGCGTACGCATTCCTGAAATCTGGAGATACGCCCTGCACGTACGCCCTCTTCCGGCCAACATGACACGTGACGACCACAGTGGCAGGCGCTTTGCGCGGGCGGAGGCACTCGCCCGTCACTATGGGAACAAACACGGAATTTTCTACGTGGACGCCTCCAGCCCTCACCATGGGGGTTGGTACACAGCCGCAGTCGTCCATCAAAAAATCACGGTGAATGGTATAACGTTCCGAGCTCAAGACATAACACATGCGGAAGAAGTTGCCATCGCGTTAGCCGCCGCAGACAAGGACTCACGAGTCATTATCACCGACTCGAGAGGGGCCTGCGGAAATATTAAACAGGGGTACATTCCTCTCTTTGCGCACCGCATCCTTCAAAACAGTGACTACCTCGGGGCCCCCGCGTCTCGAGCGATTGTATGGGCTCCAGCTCACATGGGCCTCGAAGGCAATGAAACGGCCGACGCCGCCGCCCGCGCGCTCACTCTCCGGGCAACGCCTTCAGACCCTTATGATACGGATCTCGAACCCAATCCGGCTCTCACTTTTTGAGAAATTATTGAATTATTTCAATTCGGCCATGCAATTTATCCTAAGCCTTGTAAGGGTCTTACAAAGGTGGAGGAACGCACACTCCTCCCCCTTTACACCAAAACGCTGCTGTGCCCGGCAGTTTTAAAACACTTTGATCCTGCCTGTACAGGAAAGTGCCCGCACTGGGCGGAGAAGTCTTCGGACATCTTCCATATGGTGTGGGCATGTCAGTCAACCCCGAACCTCACCCCCAAACCCAACCCCACCCGGGAGGACTGGGAGGCAGCCCTGCTCGGCTGCTCCGATCTGGCAAGCCAGAAGGCCCTGGTTCACCGAGCCCGAACCGCAGCGGTCGCCAATGGGCTCCTGTAATGAGGAGCCCACCTAGTGTTTGCGTGAGGTTGCTCCGGCTACCTCAAGCTTCCTCCGAATAAAGGTTTCACACACACACACACACACACACACACACACTCACACACACACACACACACACACACACACACACACACACACACACACACACACACACAATGATATGGGCAAAGATGTTCATAGAATGACTGAAAAAAGGAAACATGCAGTAGACTGAAATCAGTGAACCCCCCCCCCCCCCCCGCCAAAGAGTCTTAATAATGTCAGCATTTCCAAACAAGGACCACTGAATAGGAATGTGGCATGTTTATGTAATTTTATTTAATATTAATGTATTTAATAAAAATTGCATTGTAATATTCTAAATGTTACACAACCTCTTGAAAGATTCAGTGCACTATGCGTCACATTGTGAAATACAAAACAGCAATTTAATAATAATAATAATATAATATACTTTATTTTTCCTTTAATACAAGGAAAGGAGCAGCCGCTAAAAAGCTGCTTCGAAGAGCAGCTTGACGGGGCGGCTGCCCCTGTATGTGATGGCATTTAACAGCAGAGAAGTCACGTTTACACAATTAATAAATAATGAATAGAGAAATAATTAGATTACAAAAAAGCACAAGGTAAATTAGGAAAAATACATGAAAATACTACAGAGACATGCTGCAAGATAGAACACCTAATTTAAAAATATGTATTCATAGAAACATTTTACGGATTCATTTAATGGGAGGAAGAGAGAAATCTTGACCACTATAAGGAAATTATTGATTTAATATGGTAGGAAGCCTGAAGCGAAGCATCTGCTTGACATAGTTCGTCCGGCATGCTGTAACGTGCCAATGCTCCGGGTTACGTGTTTCGTATGTGTGTGTTGTCTTGAAGCGCTACTATGAGTGTTAGTGTGTTGTCCTTTTTATTGATGTCTTGTTTATATAATCACAAAAGCCTGTAGGTATACAAAGATGTTACTTTACCTATTTTTAGCTGCTTAAATATTGGTCCTGTATGTTTGAGGTAAGAAGCTTTAGCAATATTTCTTATTGTGCGTTTTTCTGCTGTTGTTGTTGCCCATACTAGCAAGGAGTAGTTCAAAACTGACGAAAAGAGTGAATTATAAAGCATAATGTTAATGGTAAGTGGAAATACTGGGAAATGTCAGCGTAGAGAACCTATTGTGTGTGCTAGTTTGTTGACTAAATATTCTATGCGAACATCCTATGTCATGTGCCCTGAGAAGTACACACCTAGCGTTTTCACAGAGTGAGCAATTTCTGTTTTAGTGCCACTGAGCGTATTGATAAAGCTCGATTGCTTTATTTCTGGGATAGAAGAGAACTGCTTTTGTTTTATTGTCAGTGAGATTTAGACTTTTTTGACATGCCCAGTGTTCAGTTTTTTTCCAAGGTTATGTTAGCCCGACTGGATAGCTCTATGCCCCAGTGACAGAGAAAAACAGACTTTTATCATCAGCGTGAATAATGTGTTTTGCAGATGAATCTATGGAAACAAGATCATTAATGTAGAGAAAAAAAGAAGGGGGGCCTAAAAGACTGCTTTACGGTATTTCTCTGTATATCATATTGGTGGGCATGTTTCCCTCCTCTTTTTTTTCCCTGAAGTTTCGTTTAAACCCACCCAAACACCCCAATAAAATTGTAGCATCCCATCTGCTTTCAAATAATAGGTTAACCATTGTCAATATGAGCTGCTAGTGCACATGCAGTTAAAGAATCACAGTGTTCGGATATTAGCAATGACCAAGAACATACTTTGATTAATGGTATTTAACGTCCCTAATGAAATCAGGTATGAAGGAGAGTGCATAAATATGTCAACAACCATTTATTGGTGCTGGGTGTTGTGACCGTGACCTACTTTGTCTGCTATAATCATTAAAGGTATTGCAAACCTCTGCCTGGAGGCTGAAAACCACTGAAAACCTCATGCTTGGAGGCTTTGTTGGAGGCTTTCACTTAACAGCAAAAGCAAAAATTAAGATGCTAGACCAGTGACGATACTGCACCTATAGAGCTGAGGTGACGAACAGTATGCAATTTTGTTCTGCTGTACCACAATCGAGCTATTTCTCTGCTGAAATATTTAAATTTTTGTAAGCAGGAATGTGTTGGAACAAAATGCTTTCAAACTTGGCATATTGCAATCATTACACTCAGTTGTTGGCCTTTTGTGATTCACACAAATATTTCAATTATGACCATTTGGAAGTTAAGTGCGGCATAGAACAACCACAAGGAAATGTGTACAAACAATTAATATATCATGATGCAGAATCTTAGCAAAATAGCCTGTTGTGCACATTGTTTCCATGCACTCAGCCTGCTCAATAACCTAAAGAAAAACTAAGCAATTTAAAAAGATCATGAGCCTGAAAGGGTTGAATGATGAAGGATTGTAGTTTGTCATGTAAAATATTGTGATGCTACTATCTGAAAAAGCCTCAGCCAACGGTAAATAAAGATGAGACGGTTTTCAGCGTTCTGTACGACGTCGTGCAACCAAGTTTCTGTGCCAGCAATTAAGTGCGGTTCGTGCAACACTGACAAAAATTCGAATAGTTCAGGCTTATTAACAATACTGCGGGCATTAACATTTAGCAGATTGAGTTTCTTATTGAATATTTGTCAATGGTCTTTATCGCATGAGCTGCCGCGAGTGCTGCTCAGCTTAACACGACTGTTAGTTTCCATGTCTCAGGTATAGGCTACACCATTTACTGTCAGGTTTGGGGTGCGACCTGACGCCGGTGAACACCTCCGGCAACGCACTCCCTCACCAGAACAGGAGTTGGCCACCCTGGTGCAGTAATTGGCCACAACCTCCTATGATAAGCTCCATAAAACCCCGGCCCTCAGTTACCAGCGGCTGCGGAAAAACTGACCACGGCGGCGGTCAGACCTGTGACGCAGCAGGGGGTGCTAAGAAAGCCTGGCTCCGCTGGACAGGCCGCCATTGGAAACTGACCCTGACAACGTTTAATGCTAGAACCCTAGCTAGTGAAGCTAGTTTAGCAGTGCTGTTAGAGGAACTAGAGGGCATGAAATGGGATGCCATAGGGCTTACTGAGGTTAGGAGGCCGAATGAGGCATACTGTACTGAAGGATGGGCATGTACTGTGTTATCGAGGTTTACCAGAGAGGCGACAACTAGGTGTAGGTTTCCTTGTCAATAAGTATATAGCGGGTAATATAGATGAATTCTATAGTATTATTGAGAGGGTTGCAGAGATCGTAATTAGGCTTAATAAGCGGTATAAGCTGAAGGTTGTACAGGCCTATGCACCTACATGTAGTTATGATGACCAGGCAGTTGAAAGCTTCTATGAAGATGTAGAATCGGCAATGCGAAAAGTAAAGACGCAGTATACTGTACTAATGGGCGACTTCAATGCCAAGGTAGAGAAAAAACAGCCAGAAGACAAGGCAGTTGGTGACTGTGGCATTGGTTCTAGGAATAGCAGGGGGGAGTTACTAGTTGAGTTTGCAGAGCGCAATAACTTATGAATTAGGAATACCTTCTTCAACAAACGGAAGAACCGGAAATGGACATGGAAAAGTCCTAACGGAGAGACTAAAAATGAAATCGACTTCATAATGTGTTCAACCCCCGCCATTGTGCAGGATGTAGAGGTAATCGGGAAAGTGCGATGTAGTGACCACAAGATGCTGAGGTCCCGAATTAGCCTAAATCTGAAGAAGGAACGCAATAGATTAGTAAGAAAGAAACCCATCAACGAATTAGCGGTGAGGGGGAGGGCAGAAGAGTTCAGGATCTCGCTACAAAATAGGTATTCAGCTCTAACTGAGGATGGCGACATTACCCTAGAGGCAAGGAACAATAACTTCAGAGATATCATTACTGAGTGCGCGGTAGAAGTAGGCAGTAGGATAGTTAGAGAAGATACCGGTAAGCTGTCTAAGGAGACGAAAGATTTGATTAAGAAACGCCAGAGTATGAAAGCTTCCAATCCAACAGACCAGATCGAATTGGCCGAGATATCAAAGCTAATCAATAAGCGCAAGGTGGCCGATATAAGGAAGTATAACATGGAGAAAATTGAGCATGCTTTAAAGAACGGGGGAAGCCTTAAAGCGGTAAAGAAGAAATTGGGCATAGGCAAAAACCAGATGTATGCGATAAGGTACAAGGCGGGCAACGTCATCACTAATATGGACAAGATAGTCAAAGTAGCCGAGGAGTTCTATGCAGATCTCTACAGTAGCCAAAGTAGTCAGGACCGTAATGAGATTGGCGGTAGGGAAACAGTCAGACGTTCTACCAGTGACGAAGGACGAGGTCAAGAAAGCACTAGAAACTATGAAAAGGGGGAAATCAGCTGGAGAGGATCAGATAACTACAGATTTGCTGAAGGACGGGGGGGATATCATGCTAGAAAAACTGGCCACCCTGTATACGCAGTGCCTGGTGTCATCGACGGTACCGGAACCATGGAAGAATGCAAACATTATCCTCATTCACAAGAAAGGGGACTCTAAGGACCTTAAAAATTACAGACCAATCAGCTTACTGTCTGTTACCTATAAGGTATTTACTAAGGTAATCGCTAATAGAATCAGGACAACTTTAGACTGCAATCAAGCAAAGGATCAAGCAGGGTTTCGGAAACGGTACTCTACTATCGATCATATCCATACCATCAATCAGGCGATAGAAAAATACTCGGAATATAACCAGCCCTTATACATAGCATTCATTGATTACAAAAAAGCATTTGACTCAGTTGAAACCTCGGCGGTGATGCAGGCATTGCCAAATCAGGGGGTAGACGAGCCGTACGTGAAAGTGCTGGAAGATATATATAGTGGCTGCACAGCAACCATAGTTCTGCATAAAGAAAGCAACAAATTCCCATAAAGAAAGGTGTTAGGCAAGAAGACACAATCTCCCCAGTACTATTCACAGCTTGTTTAGAGGAAGTATTCAGAGACTTGGAATGGGAGCAGTTAGGGATAAGGGTAGATGAAGAATACCTCAGTAATCTGCGATTTCCTGATGACATTGCCTTGCTAAGCAACTCGGCGGATGAACTGTAAATAATGATTGATGATCTAGACAGAAAAAGTAGAAAGGTAGGCTTGAAAATCAATATGCAGAAGACTAAGGTTATGTTCAACAGCCTCGGGAAGGAACAGCAGTTTACATTAGGTAGCGAATTACTGGAAGTAGTAGGCGAATATGTCTACTTAAGGCAGGTAGTAACCGCAGATCCGGACCATGAAAAGGAAATAACAAGAAGAATAAGATTGGGATGGAGCGCATTTGGCAAGCACTCGCAGAATATGACTAGCAGCTTACCGGTATCGCTCATCATCATCATCATCTTCATCATCAGCCTGATTATACCCACTGCAGGGCGAAGGCCTCTCCCATATTTCTCCACTTAACCCGGTTCTGTGCTAGCTGCATCCACTTGACCCCTGCGAACTTCTTAATCTCATCCGCCCACCTAACTTTGTCCCGCCCCCTGCTACGCTTTCCTTCCCTTGGAATCCAGTTTGTTACCCTCAGCGACCATCGGTTATCCTCTCTTCGCACTACATGTCCTGCCCATGTCCATTTCTTCTTCTTAATTTCTACTAGAATGTCGGTAACTTGAGTTATTTCTCTGACCCACTCTGCACGCTTTCTATCTCTTAATGTTACCCCTACCATTTTTCGTTCCATAGCCCTCTGGGTTGTTCTCAACTTAAGTAGAACTCTCTTGGTTAGCCCCCATGTTTCAGCCCCATAGGTGAGTACAGGCAAGATGTAACTGTTGTATACTTTCCTCTTGAGCGATACCGGTAAGCTGCTAGTCATAATCTGCGAGTACTTGCCAAATGCGCTCCATCCCAATCTTATTCTTCTTGTTATTTCCTTTTCACGGTCCGGATCTGCGGTTACTACCTGTCCTAAGTAGACATATTCGCCTACTATTTCCAGTATTTCGCTACCTAATGTAAACTGCTGTTCCTTCCCGAGGCTGTTGAACATTACCTTAGTCTTCTGCATATTGATTTTCAAGCCTACCTTTCTACTTTTCCTGTCTAGGTCATCAATCATTATTTGCAGTTCATCCCCGAATTGCTTAGCAAGGCAATGTCATCGGCAAATCGCAGATTACTTAGGTATCCTCCATCTACCCTTATCCCTAACTGCTCCCATTCCAAATCTCTGAATACTTCTTCTAAACAAGCTGTGAATAGTACTGGGGAGATTGTGTCTCCTTGCCTAACACCTTTCTTTTATGGGAATTTCGTTACTTGCTTTATGCAGAACTATGGTTGCTGTGCAGCAACTATATATATCTTCCAGCACTTTCACGTACGGCTCGTCTACCCCCTGATTTAGCAATGCCTGCATCACCGCCGAGGTTTGAACTGAGTCAAGTGCTGTTTCGTAATCAATGAATGCTATGTATAAGGGCTGGTTATATTCCGAGCATTTTTCGATCACCTGATTGATGGTATGGATATGATCGATAGTAGAGTACCGTTTCCGAAACCCTGCTTGATCCTTTGCTTGATTGCCGTCTAAGGTTGTCCTGATTCTATTAGTGATTACCTTAGTAAATACCTTATACGTAACAGACAGTAAGCTGATTGGCCTGTAATTTTTAAGGTCCCTAGAGTACCCTTTCTTGTGAATGAGGATAATGTTTGCATTCTTCCATGGTTCCGGTACTGTCGATGACTCCAGGCACTGCGTATACAGGGTGGCCAGTTTTTCTAGCACGGTATCTCCCCCGTCCTTCAGCAAATCTGTAGTTATCTGATCCTCTCCAGCTGATTTCCCCCTTTTCATAGTTTCTAGTGCTTTCTTGACCTCGTCCTTCGTCACTGGTGGAACATCTGACTGTTTTTCCCTACCGCCAATCTCATTACGGTCCTGACTACTTTGGCTACTGTAGAGATCTGTATAGAACTCCTCGGCTACTTTGACTATCTTTTCCATATTAGTGATGACGTTGCCCGCGTTGTCCCTTATCGCATTCATCTGGTTTTTGCCTATGCCCAATTTCTTCTGTACCGCTTTAAGTCTTCCCCCGTTCTTTACAGCATGCTCAATTTTCTCCATGTTATACTTCCTTATATCGGCGACCTTGCGCTTATTGATTAGCTTTGATATCTCGGCCAATTCGATCTGGTCTGCTGGATTGGAAGCTTTTATACTCTCGCGTTTCTTAATCAAATCTTTCGTCTCCTTAGACAGTTTACTGGTATCCTCTCTTACTATCCTACCGCCTAATTCTACTGCGCACTCAGTAATTATATCTCTGAAATTATTGTTCCTTGCCTCTACGGTAATGTCGCCATCCTCAGTTAGAGCTGAATACCTATTCTGTAGCGAGATCCTGAACTCTTCTGCCCTCCCCCTAACCTCTAATTCGTTGATGGGTTTCTTTCTTACTAATCTGTTGCGTTCCTTCTTCAGATTTAGGCTAATTCGGGACCTCACCATCCTATGGTCACTGCATCGCACTTTTCCGATTACCTCTACATCCTGCACAATGGCGGGGGTTGAACACATTATGAAGTCGATTGCATTTTTAGTCTCTCCGTCAGGACTTTTCCATGTCCATTTCCGGTTCTTCCGTTTGTTGAAGAAGGTATTCCTAATTCATAAGTTATTGCGCTCTGCAAACTCAACTAGTAACTCCCCCCTGCTATTCCTAGAACCAATGCCACAGTCACCAACTGCCTTGTCTTCTGGCTGTTTTTTCTCTACCTCGGCATTGAAGTCGCCCATTAGTACAGTATACTGCGTCTTTACTTTTCGCATTGCCGATTCTACATCTTCATAGAAGCTTTCAACTGCCTGGTCATCATAACTACATGTAGGTGCATAGGCCTGTACAACCTTCAGTTTATACCGCTTATTAAGCCTAATTACGATCTCTGCAACCCTCTCAATAATACTATAGAATTCATCTATATTACCCGCTATATACTTATTGACAAGGAAACCTACACCTAGTTGTCGCCTCTCTGGTAAACCTCGATAACACAGTACATGCCCATCCTTCAGTACAGTATATGCCTCATTCGGCCTCCTAACCTCAGTAAGCCCTATGGCATCCCATTTCATGCCCTCTAGTTCCTCTAACAGCACTGCAAAACTAGCTTCACTAGCTAGGGTTCTAGCATTAAACGTTGCCAGGGTCAGTTTCCAATGGCGGCCTGTCCAGCGGAGCCAGGCTTTCTTAGCACCCCCTGCTGCGTCACAGGTCTGACCGCCGCCGTGGTCAGTTTTTCCGCAGCCGCTGGTAACTGAGGGCCGGGGTTTTATGGAGCTTATCATAGGAGGTTGTGGCCAATTACTGCACCAGGGTGGCCAACTCCTGTTCTGGTGAGGGAGTGCGTTACCGGAGGTGTTCACCGGCATCAGGTCGCACCCCAAACCTGTGTATGCAATTCCATCGACACGCGGATTTTTTTTTCTTTTTTTTTCATCCGGTGCAGAATTGCGCGGCACCGGGATTTGAGCCCCGGTCCTATTGCATGCGAGGCGGATGTTCTACCGCTACGCCACCGCGCCACCGGTATCGCTCAAGAGGAAAGTATACAACAGTTGCATCTTGCCTGTACTCCCCTATGGGGCTGAAACGTGGAGGCTAACCAAGAGAGTTCTACTTAAGTTGAGGACAACCCAGAGGGCTATAGAACGAAAAATGGTAGGGGTAACATTAAGAGATAGAAAGCGTGCAGAGTGGGTCAGAAAAATAACTCAAGTTACCGACATTCGAGTGGAAATTAAGAAATGGACATGGGCAGGACATGTAGTGCGAAGAGAGGATAACCGATGGTCGCTGAGGGTAACAAACTGGATTCCAAGGGAAGGAAAGCGTAGCAGGGGGCGGCAGAAAGTTAGGTGGGCGGATGAGATTAAGAAGTTCGCAGGGGTCAAGTGGATGCAGCTAGCACAGAACCGGGTTAAGTGGAGAAATATGGGAGAGACCTTCGCCCTGCAGTGGGTATAATCAGGCTGATGATGATGATGATGATGATGATTTACTGTCAGTTTGTCACGGATAAGTTTAACTTTTGTGCCTGCGTCTTTAGCGTCTTTTGCTGATTGCCACAGTAGCTTTCACAGTAACATAATACATAAATAAATAATGCATAAAGGACAAGCCATGGTTCAGAGCTGGATTTTGCTACAGCACATTTTTATCGTGGTATTTCAGCTTGAGAAAAAGGTCTTCGAGATAGGAGAAAGAATATTCAAGGGAATTGGAAACATCTCTCACATTCTTAGCAAACACATAACGTACCTGCTCGCAGCCACAGGTAGTATCAGTGTTCAAAACACATTGCTCACATTGGATACAGGAGTATGAGTATGTGAACTCTGTGGGATAATGAAAGGGTTCCAAAAGTTGCAAATGCAGTAATACATTTTAAACAGTGTATTGATACTTTGCTATAAATGAATGCAATTGCCTTTTTTATGGCATAAACACTTTGCAAACATCTGCATTCTTGTGAATCACACTTTAAAAGCAGGCCGGTCAGGGCTGCACCAATTGTCGCCACAAACGTGAGTGCTTAAATATGCTGGAGCCTGATACAGCAACCTTTAAGGTTTGCTAGATATGTTTGAAGTCCAACATTGGCAGCTGCAGCTTCACATGTGTTGACACTGAATGTTTCGGCACCACACAAAGCTGACAAGGCTGACACCAACAGCACAGGTGTAACGGGTCTCACTGCTCTAGCGGCACTGTGAGCATCCAAGTTGCACACACTGAACACATAGTGCTGACACCAAGCACACATGAGCAATCAAAACAATCTGCAGCTAGTCTCACTTCTGGTGATGCTGTAAAGGGCTCCACACAATAAGCACACAGCGTTGACACCAAAAGCAGTCGGGGACATATAAACATCCAACCATCAACGGGCTCTACCTGAGATGGCAGAACAAGTGCTGTTTTAACAGCGCAAAATCACTGAATCACTAATGCGAAGACGATCAGTTGGTTTGTGCACGCTCTCAGATGCAGCCCAGCACTAGGATCTTGAAGAGAGTGCAATGAATGGCGCCCACGACGCGTTGGAAGCCTCCCAAAGCTTTGATGTATTCACGCCAGGCCCATCTTCCGGAGAATGACGGCTGGAAACAAGATGTACGTGTTTCACTTGTGACACACGTTTAAATTGCTCTTGATTTGGAACCTACATGCAGCGGTACGAACGCATGTTTGAGCTGCACGCCCCATTTTACACACAGAGCGGAAAGAAAGAGCTGATTAGCAAGCGAGACTCATGCGAGGTTTGAAACCGGCAGCTCGTGCCGCGTTTAGCCGTTAGTCACCCCACTAAAGGCCCCCGTGGGATATACGGTGCCACAAAACAAGGAAAACGGAAAAAAAATATATGCGTCGCAACAACTACGACGACAAATACGGCAACCAAGAAATGGCTTCGGAAACGCACCATCAATTATTCTCATCGCCCGGTATCATAGCACAAACAAAACGGTGATGAAGAGCATCACTACGTTCCGCGTACTATTAATATTATTATTTTTTTTTACTGTATTCACCGTTTAATACACGAGATACGTATCATAAGAAAGCACCCGCGCAAAAGAATGGCGAAAATGTTCAAGCTCACCTCAAGCCGACGAAGCCAGCGCGACTCGCATGGCAGTCCAAAGAGCAACGGAAGAACGTCGACACAAGTTCCCAGTCACTAAACAACTCCGAGAGGACGCGTGTCACCTCTGCATCAACACGCAGGGGTACAGAAAAACTTCGTTGCACGTTTTCCACGCTCGAAGCGGTCTATCATGTATATCCAGCCGTAGCAGCCGCACTGCAACCATTTTGAATCTTAATAAAGTTCGCAGTTAAGACTGCCTGAACGCTGTCTTTAAGCTCCGTCTTAACCGCAGTCTTAAACGCGCACTGAACGTTTTGTGCAAGCGACTTAAGCCGTAGGGAAATCTAAGCTAAGAACGCTGGCCATAGGGACATACAGAGCCAACCGAGATAGACTTGATGCATGCACAAAGCCTATGAACGAGCTGGATAGTCACGACGTTTGCCGCAATATTTCACCGAGAGGTGGACGCCATAGAAGTAGCGGCTTGGCTTGACGCTCATATACGCGTTTTTTGTTTTTGTTTTAACCCCTTGTCTTTCTTGAGTTGTTTTGTCAAATAAGGATGTGCGCGCCGCTTCTCGGCAACTTTCCAAAATAATTGAAACTGCATTAAATCCCGTCGTCATGTTTTGGGAGGCCGTAAACCTAAACAGATTGTCACTCGTAGCAGGGGTGTGAAACTCCCTATACCTCCCAGCGGCCACGAATTACAGACGCTAGCGCCAAACTCCCCATAGAGGATTACAGCGGGAGGGGGCGCGTAAAAAATGGACTTGACGGGGGAGGCCGTATAGCGGACTGGTCAAAAAAAAAACGGTGCGCTGAAGGGGGTGTCGGTAGGTTGCTTCAAGCAGCGCGGGTCGCGCGCTCGCGTGCCCGGAAAAACGCTCTGCCCGTGGATTTCTACAGCATCATCGTTCTGCCGCGGCGCGACCGGCTCGCGGCAGGAACAGTGTGATGGAAAGAAAAACCACAAGCATAGCGCTCTCGAGGGCGCAGGCGCTCGCGAGCAAGCGTACCCGACCGCAGTATAAAAATAGCACAGAGAACAGCAGATATCGTTTCCCATTTTTATTAAGTGCACGTGAAACAGAAAATGAAAAGATGCGACAAGGTATCCCTCACACACACGCACTATACATAGCTAACAGTTTACAGTAGTGTTATGTGTTCTGCGCTAACATTGTAATCTTGCATGCTTGCTTTATCACTACAAAATAACCCAGTTTGCCGGCACTGCTTCTGTCAGCATGTGTACAGTTGATATGAAATTAAATAAATGATGCACATATTCATCCTACGCATTCCATACCATCAAAGCAATGTAGAAACATGAGCAAATACCTGCGTTCTAGTTACCTAGTTTGGTATTTCATGCAAGTAATCACATGTCACATTGCTATACATAACCAAAATGCATGATTAAAAATTTACACTACCCTTCCTGGAAGAACCGTCTTCTTCGAAACGCACGTCTCTCCACAGTGCATGAAGGTAACAAGTTCAACAACACAAAACACAGCGGGTTTCGCCGACTGTAATGGCCAGCACAATCAGCAGACGAGATGGGTCCACGGAACTGGAGGTGCACGCAGACAAGTCTCTCGTCTCACGAAGGGGCGAAGAGCCAGCAGGAATGAGATGCACAGAGTAAAAGAACCGCGACAAAAAATCGCGACTTTGGCCGATAAGCCAACACGCAGAGAATTCACAGCGCTAGGCTACGCCGACGACCGACGCAGACGACTGTTCTAATTCAAAACGAGCGGAGTCGTAACGGCTACAGCGGTTCACGCGAGGACGGAGCAAGCCACGCAGCGCAGTCGGCGGCGCCGTCAGTGCGAGGGGAAAATTTAGGCGCGAGGGAGAAGTCCTCCTCCCAGCTTTTTCTTTCCTCCTTTCGCCCCCGCTTGGGAGAATTAGACGGGACGGAAGTGGCCCTGACTTTCCGCGGCCTGCTCGTAGCAGGGGTGTGAAACTCCCTATACCTCCCAGCGGCCACGAATTACAGACGCTAGCGCCAAACTCCCCATTAGAGGATTACAGCGGGAGGGGGCGCGTAAAAAATGGACTTGACGGGGGAGGCCGTATAGCGGACTGGTCCAAAAAAACGGTGCGCTGAAGGGGGTGTCGGTAGGTTGCTTCAAGCAGCGCGGGTCGCGCGCTCGCGTGCGCCCGTGCCCGGGAAAACGCTCTTCCCGTGGATTTTCTACCGCATCATCGTTCTGCCGCGGCGCGACCGGCTCGCGGCAGGAACAGTGTGATGGAAAGAAAAACCACAAGCATAGCGCTCTCGAGGGCGCAGGCGCTCGCGAGCAAGCGTACCCGACCGCAGTATAGAAATAGCACAGAGAACAGCAGATATCGTTTCCCATTTTTGTTAAGTGCACGTGAAACAGAAAATGAAAAGATGCGACAAGGTATCCCTCACACACACGCACTTTACATAGCTAACAGTTTACAGTAGTGTTATGTGTTCTGCGCTAACATTGTAATCTTGCATGCTTGCTTTATCACTACAAAATAACCCAGTTTGCCGGCACTGCTTCTGTCAGCATGTGTACAGTTGATATGAAATTAAATAAATGATGCACATATTCATCCTACGCATTCCATACCATCAAAGCAATGTAGAAACATGAGCAAATACCTGCGTTCTAGTTACCTAGTTTGGTATTTGATGCAAGTAATCACATGTCACTGTGCTATACATAACCAAAATGCATGATTAAAAATTTACACTACCCTTCCTGGAAGAACCGTCTTCTTCGAAACGCACGTCTCTCCACAGTACAAGAAGGTAACAAGTTCAACAACACGAAACACAGCGGGTATCGCCGACTGTAATGGCCAGCACAATCAGCAGACGAGTTGGGTCCACGGAACTGGAGGTGCACGCAGACAAGTCTCTCGTCTCACGAAGGGGCGAAGAGCCAGCAGGAATGAGATGCACAGAGTAAAAGAACCGCGACGGAAAATCGCGACTTTCGCCGATAAGCCAACACGCAGAGAATTCACAGCGCTAGGCTACGCCGACGACCGACGCAGACGACTGTTCTAATTCAAAACGAGCGGAGTCGTAACGGCTACAGCGGTTCACGCGAGGACGGAGCAAGCCACGCAGCGCAGTCGGCGGCGCCGTCAGTGCGAGGGGAAAATTTAGGCGCGAGGGAGAAGTCCTTCTCCCAGCTTTTTCTTTCCTCCTTTCGCCCCCGCTTGGGAGAATTAGACGGGACGGAAGTGGCCCTGACTTTCCGCGGCCTGCTCGTATTCCCCTCGGAACCTTCAGCGAGAGCGGACCTCCGTCGCTCGCTCCCTTCGATTTCGTGCGCTCCTGTTGTCGCCGCATTTCGCCTCCAGCTCTCGGCGCGTTCGGACGCGTGCGCGTCTCGCTCCGACGAGTACGCTTGCGCTCGTCGCGCCGCTCGCTCTCCGTCCGTGCTTCTCAGCGCCGCGCTGCCTCGGAAGCCTCCCCTGTGCTTGTGGCGCGTTGCGCGTGTGTTGTGCGAGTGCCGCGGGGCCCCTGTGTGCCTCCTGTGTGGATTTTCACCGTGGACCACTGAGGAAGCGCATCGCCGCCGCCGGCCCCTTCGGGGTTGTGCCGGGCTTCCGGCTGCATGGTCCCGCCTTGCCGCTGGGACCAACTCCTCGTCCCACCTGTTCTCATCAAACCACACTTCTGTCCTACTGTCGCTATCAAGGTGAGCTTATAGCGCACTAATTTGCGGTTTCGGCCGCTTTTCTCGCTTCCAGTTTTTTCAGGTTGTTGCGGCTATGGAGCAACATACCGCTCGCCGCGGCGGTCCCCAACCGGAACGCCGCCGTACTCGCAGCCTCGGCCGAGATCCGGCATCCTTTCGTGCCGATATGCAGTGCCATGTCCGGGGACAACTTGAGGACTTCTATGACAGTCTTCGGTTGCTGACAACCCCCTCCATTGAGGAGTCCCGTCGCAACCTTGTCCCCCCTCCTGCCTCAGGGCCTCCACCGCCCCAGGTCTCTTCATCTCCGACCGGTAGCCGCATCCCATCTCCCCCTGTGACCCGGTTGAGAGCGGCGCAATTCCTGAAGGATCCTGCCGAAAACAACCCACCTCCCAAGCCTCAGCGCAAAGGAAAGGCCAAGCGCCAACAGCGCAAGGTCACCGACGATGCCGCTGCGACAGCCGAGTCGTCCGACTCGAGTCGATCGCCTTCTGTTTTACTCCCTACCGGACAGCCAGAGGCGTCTCTTCAGGCACTCGAGGCTGTCATATCTGGTGAGAGCAACACTTCGTCTACTACCTTCTTCCCAGCTGGGAAAGAAGACCTTGCCTACCAGCTTAAGGCACTGGACGATGTGCTCGCAACTGCGAACCGCCTCCGCAAGCCTCGTTCCTCCGGACCCTCGCAAGAGCCCACTTCCCAAGGTGAAGTAACTCTGCATAACTCCTTTGCAGCCTTAGCCGAGGATCTTGAACACCAAGATTCTGACAAGACCGCTCCCCCACCATCCTCCGGTTCGCCTCCGGAGGTTCCCTGGTTCACCTCTGATTTAACTCAGGACCAGGCTAACAACACCACGGCACAACAGCCTTCCCGCTCCAACCACTCGGCTCCTGATCACGATCGGGATACCGGTGGTTGGACTACGGTCACACGCCGAATCAACCGCCCCAAGGTGACTCGTGTGTCCACGGTGCTGTTTACCCCTCGAGAGAAGAACACTTCTTTCAGGGCAACCATCAAGGAACACATGAGTGCCTACCTGTATGGCCAGCCAGGGGTCATCGAGGTCCGGCTCAACCGGAAACTAAACGTCGTGGCTGCTGATGTGTCATCGCATGAAGCGCGCGATCACCTCCTGACCCTCAAGTCCCTCCTTGATATTCCCGTTCGCTCGTTCGAGGCTTCCCGCATGGAATTTCATGTGGGCACTATCTTCGGCGTCGATCGCGAGGTCCGGGAACAGGACATTGCCGAGGGCATTGAGGCTGATGTTGAGATACTCGGCGTCCGTCGTCGAGGCCGCCCTGTCTCCGTCCGCTTCGCTGCCCCTCCACCTGACCATGTCTACATCAATGGGATGAAGTTTGCTGTTCGACCACTGAAAGCTCGTCCCCTCCAGTGCACCCGCTGCGGAGCCTTTAATCATGTCTCCGCCGCTTGCACCAGGCCTTATCGCTGCTCCATCTGCGGCGGATCACACCACACTCGGAAGTGCACTTCTAGCACTCCCAAGTGTTTTCATTGCGGAGGTCGGCACCGAGCTGCTGATCCCTCGTGTCCCAAGTGGCGACGCCAACAGCAGCTAACCACGGCTCTCCGCAAGACAACAACACCTGAAGATCGGCGGCAAGTGCTCAACGAGCTCCGCCCTCTTCAGCCCACTGGGTCTGGGTCTACCCAGTTCGAATCCTACTCAAAGGCCCTCCAGTCACGGAGTCCCAAGCACCCCAGCGAACCAGCTCGGGAGCCCCCTCAGGAACCTGTGGTGGTGGATATCCAAGCCACACTCACTTCGGTAACCGAAGCGCTACGACTTGCTGTCCAAGCGCTCATGACCCAGCTCCCACCCAACTCTGGCGCTCGCCGATTGGAAGAAGCTGCTGCTCTCATTACTGGGAGCCCTACCACTCGCCATCAAGGCCAGACGTAGGAACAGACGCAACCCTGTTCCCAGGAGACCGTGTGTCTTGCAGTGGAATATCAACTCCCTGCGAGTACGACACGCGGACCTTAAAGATCTAATCCTCCAGAAATCTCTGGAATTCGATGTCTTTGCTTTACAGGAGATCCGAGTCCCAGCGGAGAGCCTCCGACTACCAGGATTCACCGGGTACTCTGGCCGCTCATGCTGCTCCAACCAATGATGCCCCCTGCCTGGATCCTTCGCATCCACAACACAGGCTACGCACAGCCATCTATGTGAGGAGTGACATACCCCACACACTGATGGATGTTGCCCAACCTGACCTAGGACAACTGGAGATCTGTGCCGTGCGCGTCCGTATGGGTGACACGGACACTGCAGTTGCTTCAGTGAATGTCCCTCCAGGAGTTCCTTGGGACCCTTCCTGCCTTATTGCTCTTCGTTCCCGTCTAGGTAAGGATGTCCTTATCTGCGGCGATTTCAACTCCCACCACAGGGCATGGGGTAACCAGTACAGCACCAACCGAGGCAAAAAGCCCTTGGACGCCATCAACGCGGCTGGCCTTCGTTTCCTACAGCCTACCTCCCCAACCTTCATTCGGCCAGGACGATCTTCTTTCATCGACCTGGCTCTCATCTCTGATGCCTGCCACTATTCGTGGGCCAGAGCACCTGACTCTTTGGGCTCGGATCATTTTCCCATCTTCCTTAACCCCTCTGTGAGGGGTAGGAGGAGGAAAAAGCTCTACCCCATTACCAAATGGGCCGAGTTCAGAGAACGAGTGAAAGACATCCCACTTGCAGGCGACTTCCTGGATTTTCTTGGACGTTGCGCCAAGAACTCCACAATCACCTGCGCAGTCCCACTACATGCACCAGTCCCGGACCTACGTCTACTCGGACTTAGGGCCTCCAGACGAAGGGCTGAGCGAATGGCCGAGCGCACCCACCATCCCGAACATTGGAAGGCCTTCCGCAGGATCGATGCTTGCTGCCGTCGTCAGGCCAATCGTCGTTCCCGGGAAAGCTGGGCCAGCATTTGCCGGCCCATACAGTCAGCCAGACAGTCCTCTGCTGCCTGGCGCATCCTCAAATCCCTTTTGCAGGTTGCCTCCAATCGACAACCTGTCCTGGGAGCAGCTATCGCAAGAGGCATTTCCTTTCAAGACTTGGCAGAGCAACTTGCCAACTTCCTTTCCAAGTCAGTCACGCCCCCTCCATCCGCTGCACTTCCAGTGGCGAATACCCCTTCGCCCCTTCGGTCTACCCCTTCGCCACCAGCAGCTTTGGCACAGACCATCTCTGCCCTCTGCAATGAACCCATTGCCCCTCATGAGCTTCACCGTGCCCTCAACCGCTCGAAGAAGAAATCAGCTCCTGGCACTGACGGACTTACACTCCCGATGCTCCCTAATCTGGATGCCCCAGAGAAGAAGCGCCTCCTCGCAGTCTTCAACGACACATGGGACAGCAGCATACTACCGGACAACTGGAGAAATGCCATCGTTGTTCCCATCCTTAAGCCCCGTAAGCCGGCTAAACAACTATCCTCCTACCGTTCTGTATCTCTCACATCTGCAGCCTGCAAGACCATGGAGTTCATTGCCCTGGACCGACTCACATGGATCGTCAGAGCAACCAACTTCCTTCCAGAGATGCAGACAGGATTTCGGAAGCACCGCTGTACTGCAGACTCTATAGCGGATGTGGTCTCCACCCTTGAGGAAGCCAAATATGCGGGTGATGTTGTCTTCCTGGTTCTTCTGGATGTCCAGTCCGCTTTTGACAACCTGCCCCATACCATCATTGAGCAGGCTCTGGATGCCCTTGGAGTGACTGGGAAACTGCGTCGCTTTGTCTTGGCATTCCTCTCCAATCGCACCTTCCAAGTTCGAGTTGGGCAAACACTTAGCTCTCCTCGTCCTGTTACATCTGGGGTTCCCCAAGGATCAGTCCTCAGTCCTTGGCTGTTCAATCTCGTCCTAGCTGGCCTACCGAACTTCGTTCAGCAGATCAGAATCCACAAAGTTTCCTGCTCCATCTATGCAGATGACATAGCCCTCTGGATCCGAGCTCCAAAGAGACGTATTGTCTCCGCTAGAAGGCTATGCAACAGGCACTGGACGACGTCCAGTGCTTCCTGTCATCTAAGGGATTGACCCTCTCGGCTACTAAGTCTGAGGCCCTCGTCTACCATCCCAGAGGAGCACGGAGTTCCCGCCGTCTTGCAACTTTGCATATCGAAGGAACCCCTCTTCCATGGAAACGCCAGGTGAGATACCTAGGTCTTACAATTTACGACCGTCTCACCTGGATCCCAGCTGACAAAGCCCTCATTCCCCATCTTGATCGTGTGGGAAGAGCAGTCCAGTGTCTCCTTGCAAATGGCAATGGTTGCTCTTCCACTTGGGCAATCAAGCTCTTCGAGGCAGCGGCGACATCGGTCATCCTATATGCCCTTCCCTTCGTCTCCCTTCGGTCGACTCGAGTCATTCGTCTCGACACGATTCGAAGGCGTTGGATTAGAAGATTCTTCGGAGTCCCTCAATCCTCACAGATTCTCGCTACCCTTGCAGAAGCTGGTATCTACCCTCTGGATCTTCTCCTCGCCCAGAGGAGACTGACCCACATTGATCGTCTCAGCCATGCTCCAGATGGTGCCTCACTCCTAGCACGGCTGCACAGAAAATCCCATTCTCGTATGGGTAAGCTGTATACAGTGTACAGAGAGATCATCAGTCCTGTCCCAGGTTTCTCAGTCCTACCCCCTCCACCCAATCGACCCCCAATTCCTGTCTTTTTGGATACGGATGGTCACACCAAACGTCACACCCCTGCAGCTGCCTTCCAGCAGACAACTGCAGCCCTCCTTGAGGAGTGTAGAGGATCTACACTCCTCTTTACGGATGGCTCGGTTCGACCCGCTACCTTCCAAGCAGCTGCTGCTATGACAGCACCGCAGCTAGACCAGTCTAGGTCCTGCCGCCTGTCATTCCCTGCCAGTTCAACAGCTGCTGAGCTGGCCGGTCTACACCTAGCCGCACAGTTCATCGCTTCCAGTGTCCCCCCTGGACCTGTGAATGTTCTGTGCGACTCCAGATCTGCTCTGCAGCTCCTGACTATCTACCACGGCACCAACCTCTCGGTGAACATTCTCCGAGCCCGTCTCCTAGCCCTTCAGGACTAGGGGTATCAACTGCCCCTACATTGGGTTCCAGGACATACTGGAGTCCAGGGCAATGAAGAGGCGGATGCCTTGGCCAAAGCGGCGCACGACAACGGCGCCGCAGTCACTGATGCTGTCACACCTTTTGACTTTTCACGACCCCTCTTGAGAAGGTCGATAAGGTCTTTCCATCCTGGCTAAAACAGACGCTTGGGCAAGTTGGTAATCCATTGAGGGTGAACAGCGCAAAAAAGACGAGGACGAAGGAAGTACACACACGAGCGCTTTCCATCCTGACCGTCGTATTGCCGCTGGTGAACATCTCCAACGGCTCTCTGACAAACTTTCACGGAAGGACAAATCCCTCCTCCTACGACTTCGAATAGGCTGCACGTGGACTCCGTCCCGCATGTATGCCTGTGGCCGAGCTGCCAGCCCAGCCTGTCCCTCTTGCGGCAATACTGGCACACGGGGCACTTGCTCCTCGTGTGTCCAGCCTCCGCTGGCCATCGCCAGAAACTTCTGAATGGCTATCGGAATCTTGGTCTCCCTGCTGATACGGAAGGGAAATTGCTCTTCCCAGCTCGGAACCAACTTTCTGCTCACCGGCTCCTCCTGATTTATCTGGAGGAGTCTGGCATCAGCTCTGTTCTGTAGGCCTGCATGGGCCTATAGTGCTTCGTGCGGAAATGGCGGCGACATATGCGGCGTCAGCAACCTTCCCCTCCCCTACCTTCCCCTAATCCCAACTTCCCCTTCCCCCTGGTCACCAAGAGTTATGCCACAAAGATGGCTAACATAAGACGTGACCAGTACCCCCTCCCCAAAAATAAACCATAGTCACCACCACCACCACTCGTTGTGTGTTGATCGGCATGGTGTGTGTTCGCTCACGTTTTCTCGTTCGTCGAATGCCTGCGGAGCGTCAGTATCGCGTGCTGCCTGTTGCAGATCTCCACTTGTGTCGTGAACGTGCTTTCAGGGACAGAAAATATCCCTGCGAGTTTGAGCTGCAGCTGCGATCTCGTTTCGGCAGGGTCAGCATCCGTTAACCGAGCCCGACTCATCGCAGTCATGCGTTAACTTCATACAGCCTGGTGCTTCTGGCGTTGAAGTTTTTGCTACCGGCGGCTTTCTCATAAAGGCTAGTGAACCGGTCGGCGTGGGCGAGTCGACGGCAAGCCGGGCAGTAAGAAGAGTCGTTGTCGCACTGAAACGGAACGCCGCAGCCTGGACACGGTAAGAGCCGCCGATGTCATTTCACCCATTTTGCCTATTGTGATGTTTCTTGACCAGTAGATTCAAGGCAGAAAGAAATAGAAGAAAGTGCTTAAATCGTATACCTTTATTTAGCGGTTTTTGTGATATACAGGGCCCATAGCGGACGTTAGCGACAGCGAAGCAATATTTTCAGGAACGTTTATTTTATTCACCTATTACGGTCATAAGCGTTTATTGCCTTGGTCGAGCAGAACGGTACCGATTGCACACCTTGACGGGGTTTGCATCATACAGGGTCTGCGACAAGATTTTTTTTTTTGGAAGGCTCGCCATGTGGCATAGAATGCGGCTGTCTTTTAACTTAAAGGGAATCATGCAGTCTATTTTCTTCAAGAAATCGGAGCAAACGACGGCTCTTAATTTGTCCATTAGCCACAAGTGTAAATGTTCCTCCTTTGTAGCCGACAGCCGATCCAACTTCTTGTAGTCGTCTTATTCTTGAGGGCTGCATTTAGTCTATAAAATGTGGCGAAGATCCATCTCGGCAGCTGGCCTTGGACACTTAGGGCATGTGTTCTGCACTGCATCCTCTTCAGAGTCCCATTGGCACACGATGGAGTAAGGGACGACAAATCTTGCTACGCAATAGCATCAGCGTGGAATTCAATCTGGGTTTTGTGCCGCCACATGATTACCTGCAACTGTAACCGATGAATATGCGCACCAGAAGTGATATAGGCTTCCTGCTTTACAGCTGGGCATCCCAGGATGAGCTGCCGGGCTGCATGAACTGCTGGAGATTTCCCTGGCATCGTGGGTGCCATCGATGCCACTCATGTCAAGATCCAGGCATATGAGCTGTATGAGGGAGCGTACATATAAAGTAGCATTTCTACCACTCCATCTTCATGCAGCTTGTGGTGGGCAGCAAGTGCCAGATCCTCGATTGGTCGCAAAGTGGCCCGGTGGCACATATGACGCACGAGTGCTCACATACAGCGCCCTCGCTGAGCTCTTCAAACTGGGCACTTACACCGCCATCCTGCTGCAGTGGCTATCCATGCAGACTTTGGCTCCAGAATGCGGACATGTGCGGCAAAAAGCGACACAGCGCAGTTCACGGCACCACCAGAGCAGTGATTGAAAGGTAGGTGCGCAGCACATTCTAAATATTGGATTGCATGGTATCCCGTACACTGACCAGTTGTGGATGTCCGTGTTGTCCGAACAGTTTGGTACCGTTGCAAGTGTTGTTGAGCGAACAATGTATGCTGAAAGAAATTAACTTTGATGTCGCATTTGTTTACTAGTTAAATAACACTCCAGTCAAATAACTTTGGCCAAGCCTGGGGGGGAAGCTTTTCAGCAAACAAACAAATAATGGTTGGGTGTCAGTCAAGTTATATTTGTTGAATGACACATATAAATATTTACTTAGCAATTAGATTTGTTCAAAAATCATAGCATTATTGTGTCACTTGAGCATGATATATATTTCCATAAATGAAGGTATTGCAATATTTCCATTCATTAATGGTGCAAGGGTATTTACTGCCTTACATTGCACCGGACACGTTTACAGGTTGTGTGATAGCCTGGAATAACAAATGCTCAAAGCATACATTTCATTTACAGCATATTACGTAGTTGTCAGTTCCATAAACCACAGGTTACTCAGAGCAGATGTGGCGTTATTTGAAATGCATCATGATGGAGAGAAAATTTTTATTCTGCATATGCATTCACTTTTACTGTAGCAACTTGCGTTACGCGCGTCACCAACTTTATAATGGCATTGCATAGCCCACTCACGATGGGTTTTTTTTGTAGGAGAACAGGTCAGCTGAAACGCTGCTTCCATTCCCTCCATGATCAGCGGCACATGTCACTGGACCATGTGTGGACCAGCATCATGATAAGGTGCTAACTCAACATGTCCCAGGAGTATGCGTGCAGCATAGGCAAGCACATGGAAGTGCAAGATGAAGTGTCTGTACATGCTTATCCTCAGTGGGGTTATAGATTTATGCTGCGCAAAGGCATGATGCAGCAAAATTTCTCCTGCTTTAAGTAGAGTTATGTGAAATAAATTATGCCTGTGCTAGTCACTGAGCTTAATGTTTTCACTGGGTGACTTCACATGACCGGATAACTATGCAAATGTGCTTATTTCATTATGTGCTACGTCAGTCTTGTATTGACATCCTGAAGCCTACGCAAGAGTGTGCATTGAAGTATTTGCTGTTGAGCTGTTTAACATTGCAGTACATATAGAGCATAACAAATGAAGCATAAACATCTCCTTTCTACTTCATTTTGGTTGTAACATCC